>NC_058134.1:281517952-281570616 GCF_016433145.1 Gracilinanus agilis
GAAGGCCCCCCCCCAGCCCTCACTGCCCCAGCCAGAGGGCCCTCCCACAAGCCCTCACTGTCCCAGCCAGCATGGCCCCCCCAGCTCTCACTGCCCCATTTAGCAGGGCCTGAACCCTCCCTAGTGCTTCTTGAACACTGGTTTCAGGCAGAAAGTCTGGTCCTTGGAGAGGCCCCATGGCTTCAGTGTGAAAGGATAGTGAAAAACAGGAGCAAAGGGAATGGATGTATTTTGGCCTGGGCACCTACGGGAGCTGGACAAGGGCATCGGTCTCACACTTCCACAGTAAAAAATGGCCTTTATGCTATAATCCACTCTGAAAACGTACTTCTAATGAAGGCCCCCCCCACATACACACACACACACACACACACACACACACACACACACACACACACACACACGGATACATCTGCTCACCAGAGGGCCCTGTCAGAGGAACACACACAGACTTCCAGCAGGCAGGATCTTCCTCACTAACTGAAATCTGGTCCCATGTCCTCTCCGAGGAGGCCTCCAGCCAGGGGCCTCCCCTCCAGGGCCTTCAGTAAGAGGCTGTGTAGCACTGGAGCCCAGGGCTTAGCCTCCAGAGAGGGAAAGGGAAGCAGGAGACGTCTTGTGCCACCCCCATTCAGTCCTGCCTCCAGCCCAGCCAGCCAAGGAGCAGAGAAAAAGGAGTAGGAGGAGGAGAAAGAAGGAGGAGAAGGAGGAGGCCTCCCTTCACACAGCAGTGCCATGTCCAGGGTCTCTCCCAAAGGCTGCTTTCCTTTCCCTCCAAGCCCCACAAGGTGGATTTCTGCCCACTGAGTTGGCCCCAGGTTGTGGGTTTCCTTATTCTACTTTTTTTTTTTCTATCATCACTGGGAGAAAATGAACCCTAAAGTCTGTCTAGGCTTTTGGGTTGATCTGTAGCTGTCTCATTTAATTAGTTAATTTTGTTATATTCATCCAAAAAAAAATGTTAACTTCCAAATTCTCTTCCTCTTCCCTGCTCCTCCCCCTCTCATTGAGAAGGCTGCAATATATGCCCTTCCCCTTTTAGCTAAATCAGCCAGTTCCCAATGGACAAACCTTTTAGTGATTTTCCCAAGTAATCATTTCTTCCCTTGTGACTGGCAGGGACTCTTGGTTATCCTTAGAAACAACCTAAGGGACCCACCCCTCTTTGGGGACCAGCTTCTCTGTCTCCCCAAATCTGCTTGACAAGAAATCTCTTAGCTCTAGGGACTGGCCTCAAGGCTGTGCTTCCCAGATGTAAGGAAAGCCCACAGGGGGCTACAAAGAGATCTCCAGAATCATTATTGTGCCTACTCAGATGTTGAGAGGTCATGTGGCCTGCTGAATGGATGACCAGCCTTAGGGTCTGGTCTGAAGACCAGGTTTCAAGCCCTGCCCCAACTCACTTAACCTCTCAGGGTTCCTAAGAACTCTCTCTGCGAGGGTGGAGTTGCCTCATCAGCTCCCTTGATCCAGGATCAAAGGGAGGAACTGGCCAGGTCCATCTCCCTGGTTCTGGGTATTTCTTGGGTTGGAAAAAGCAAAGAGGGAAGAAGGATGCAGACTGGCCCGTGGCCCTCATGCATGCCCTTTTTGTTTTTCCAGAAAATGGAGCTGGTGCTGGTGCCCCTGAGCTTTCATGGCAATTTCTACGAGGGAGACTGTTATGTGGTTCTCTCGGTGAGTAGAGCAGACCGTAGTCCCCAGGTCCCTAGTCTTAGTCCAGGATGATCTGTTCTCAGGAGCCTTGGAGACGCCTGCTGGTGGTGGAGGGGAACGGACCACAGGAACCTTGGGACGAGCCCACGTTTCCCAAACGTCTCTGCACAAAGGCATTTCTCAGTGTTCTGGGTTATAAAGATCAAAGATGACAGAATTCCTACTCTCAAAGATTATACAGGAAATAGACAAGCAACAAGAATACAATAATCTACAATGTGCTAAATTCATCAGAGAGGGTTAGGGAGATTCTGGAAGGATGAGATCCCCCAACTCGGGAGACATGGGGAGCAGTGAGAATAGGGGAGGGCTTTGTGGAGAAGACATCGCATGCATGGAACCTTAAAGAGAAGAAATTCAACAGGCACAGGAGCAAAGTCACTGGCAAGAAAGGCCAGGATAAGATCAGAGAATGATAAGGAGTCAAATCTGGCTCCCATAGAGACTGCAGGGATTAAGAGGGATTTTGGAGCCAGACTGTGCAGGGTCATGCACATCAGGCTAAAGAGTCTACATTCTCGTGGTTAAGAAATGAGGAGACACCAAAGGCTTTGGAGCAGAGGAAGGCCAGGTCTACGTAGAAAATCTCACTGTGGCAGGCAGTAGTGTGCGAAAATTAATTAGTGAGGAAGATGCCTAAAGATAGGAAAATTAGGGACAGCTAAGAGGTTCAGTGAATAGAGACCCAGACCTGGAGATGGGATATCCTGGGTTCAAATCTGGCCTCAGACACTGACTAGCACATGTGTGACCCTGGGCAAGTCATTTAACTCCCATTGCCTAGCCCTTACCACTCTTCTGCCTTAGAACTTTTCTAAGCAACAATTCTAAGACAAAAGATAAAGGTTACAAAAATGAATAAATGGCATTTTTTTAAAAAGGAAGTCAGTTATGGAGTCATTACAATACCCATCAGAGTCGATAATAAAGGCTAAACTAGAAAGGTATCCTGGGGAGTAGAGAGGCAAAAGTTGTAGGAAAAATGGGCAAAACGTAGCCATGGATGGAATGTAGAAGGTGAAGCAAAGAGCAGCCTGTGGAAGAAGGAAAAGTGAAAGATAACTAGATGATTCATTCTGAATGAAAAAATGGGAGGGATGGTGCCAGTAAGAGAAAGTAAGAAGTTCTTAGGGAAAAGAAGGCTTTCAGTCTGAAGCCTCAGGGCCAAAGGCCGAGGAGGTCCACAAAGAAGAGAATGATCTGTTGTTCAGAGTTTAGAAGCGAAAGATCCAACCTCAGAACTAGCCTCTCACACTCACCTCAAAGGGGAAGCATGACAGGGCTGGAGCCGAGAACTAGCCTCACCAGCCCGTCTGTCTAACTGATGTTAGTCACCAAGGCCCCAGACACCCTGGAGAGAACTTCAAAGTGACTTTAAAAAAGACAATATAGGGTGTCTCAAAAGCCTCCTTGCAGGGGTGGCTGGGTGGCTCAGAGACTAGACAGCCAGGCCTGGAGGCAGAAGGTCTGGGTTCAAATCTAGCCTCTGATACTTCTAAGTGACCTTGCCTACTCACCCCAACTGCCCAACCCTTATTGCTCTTCACCTTGGACTTGATGCTTAGTATTGATTAGACAAAAAGGATTAAAAAAAAAAAGTCCTAATACAGTTTTAGGCCTGATCTTCCTTATATTTGACCACGAAGTTAACTGACAAACAAGGACAAAGCAACCTTAGGTAGGTGCAAGTCAACAGTGCAAATTGTGTACTTAGGTCCTAAGAACTGTGCCATACTGGAGGAATGAGACGTGGGAGAACTGAAAGCCATCTGTGTGTGCCCAGTGCCTAGCACAGTGCCTTGCATAGCATGCCCAATAAATGCTCATTAAAGAAAATGGAGGAGCTGTTTTAAAATTCAGAAGGTGCCTCCTTTATTGGGGCCTCTTGTCAGCTATCTGACTCCTTTAGCTTGAGAGACAGCAACATTTCTCACTTTTTCCAAATGCAGAGAGATTTGGGCCACCAGGATTTGGGAGCGTTAAAGATTTCTAGCAGGATCCGCTGACCCCTCTCCAGGGCAGGCATGGATCCCCCGTGGGCCCCTCCTCTAATCCCACACTCTCTTCAGAATCGCAGATCTGGAAGTCTCTTGTCCCAGGATATCCACTACTGGATTGGAAAGGACTCTTCCCAAGACGAGCAGAGCTGTGCGGCCATCTATACCACTCAGCTGGACGACTATCTGGGTGGCAGCCCAGTGCAACACCGGGAGGTTCAGTACCATGAATCGGAGACGTTCCGGGGCTACTTCAGACAGGGGATCATGTGAGTAGAAATCACAAGCAGCCTCTTCTTGTCCCTAACTGGCACTTGATGCGAATAAAGCCTGGCACCACGATGGCACCATGAGGGAAACAACAGAATGCATGGCAAAAGGGAGGCCGGAGAGAATCACAGTAACAGAACTCCCTTCCCCAACCGATAAAGTGTCACAGCGAGGATAACTGAGCAAGCAGCGGAGCTGGGTTTTAGTACTGATGGCCTACATAGTCTAATCAAAGAGAGCTTCCTGGAGGAGCCATAAATGGGTGGGAAATTCCTTCTTTTCCTGGTAGGGCAGTGAAGTCAGGAGAGCCTTGAAAGAGGCCAGGCGGGAACACCAAAGGGAAGGTAACGCTCTCTCTCTCTCTCTGTCTGTGTCTCTCTCTCTGTCTCTATCTCTGTCTCTCTCTGTCTCTCTGTCTCTATCTCTGTCTCTGTCTCGTCTCTCTCTCTGTCTGTTTCTCTGTCTGTCTCTCTGTCTCTCTCTCTGTCTCTCTCTCAGCTACAAGAAGGGAGGGGTGGCCTCTGGGATGAAACATGTGGAGACCAACGCCTACAATGTGAAGCGTCTACTGCATGTGAAAGGAAAAAGGCACATAATGGCCACCGAGGTAGGTTTTCCAGAGGGTCAGACTTCCCTGAGGGGAGTGATGTTTATTTCCTAGACAAAGGGTTCTTAACCTGGGATCTGTAAACTAGTTTTTGAAAGAAAAGATATTAAATGTTTTTATAACTGTGCCTCATTATAATTGGTTTCCTTTGTCAGCCTTTGTATTTTGTTTTATGGATTTAAAAGTGTGATTCTGAGGAGGGGATCCACGGGCTTCCCTACACTGCCAAAGGGCTCCAGGACACAAAAATGATGAACAACTTCTGCCTAAACTGACTAGCTCCCATCCCTTCTGCTTATTCTATGGAAGGGGTGGTCTGGACACCATGTTTCCGCTGTCCTGAGCAGCATCGATCTCTAATCTGTAGGTAGACCTAAACTGGGGCAGTTTTAACCTGGGTGATGTCTTCCTGCTGGACCTTGGAAGAGTCATCATCCAGTGGAACGGCCCAGAGAGCAACACGGGAGAACGGCTGAAGGTATTTAAAAAAACAACAACCCCCAAACCCCCTTACCTTCCATCTTAAAATCAATACTGTGTTTCGGTTCCATGGCAGAAAAGCAGTAAGGGCTATGCAGTGGGGGTTAAGTGACTTGTCCAGGGTCACACAGCTAGGAAATATCTGAGACCAGATCTGAACCCAGGTCCTTCCCACAACAAGCCTGGCTCTCTGTCCACTGAACCACCTAGCTGCCCCCCACTGAAGATACTGTTGGTGCTGCTCAAAGAAAGCCTCTCTTTCCCTTGGAACCCCCAGCATATGGCTGAGGATCTTCCAAACATGGTTTCCCTCTTTTTAGGTTATTATTATTAGTGTTGCTATAATTATTTATTGTTGTTGTTGTTGTTTCTTTGTGCCAGTGTTCCCTGAGATTAAAATTAGACCCCCTGCTATGTCCTAGACAGTCTAAAGGTTTGGAGGCTTGCTCCTTCAATGATACTCGAGCCCCCTGTGGTAAGGAAGGCAAACTCAATTCCTTCCTCGGACTCCGTTATCTCAGGCAATGCTCCTAGCAAAGGATATTCGGGACCGAGAGCGTGGGGGCCGCGCTGAAATCGGCGTGATTGAGGGAGACAACGAGGCGGCCAGTGTAGATCTGATGAAGGTCCTTTCGGAAACACTAGGCGAACGTTCCCAGATCACGTCTGCAACCCCTGATGAGCTCTTAGACCAAGAGCAGAGATCCAACATCATGCTCTATCAGTAAGTGGCTCTTCCCTCCTGCTGGCTCCAGCCTGAGAGATCCCCTCGTAAATCTAGATACCCTCGAACATCTCCACATGGGGTTTTGAGATGGACGTTTCCTTCTGATCCCTCTTCAAAGAATTCCAGCGTCTGTAACGATCATAAGTACCAGCGTTCCTCCACGCAGGCCCTGATGCTCGCGGCACCGGCTACACATCTCCAGTGTTTGTGTGGCTGTTCTGGCACACGGTGCTTCCTGCTCATCCTCCAAGGCATTTGACATCCCTGGGGCTCGGGAAGGGACACGATTTGGGGGAGGAAGGTGTAGAATCCGTAGGAAAAAGGGACCATTCAAAAAAAGGATTTAAAAGTTAACCCTCTATGAAGCCCAAGTAAACCACTATAAATTTAGGGCAATAATCTAAATCCTACAAAGAAACTGACCACCAAAAAAAAAGTCAGGAAAGCAACATGTAGGTAGTGAGATTCTTCTGAGGAAAGAGAACCCAAATCCACCCACATTTACCCCTTCTCCAGTGTCTCTGACTCTGCTGGGCAGCTGACAGTCACAGAAGTGTCCACAAGGCCCCTGGTGCAAGATTTACTGAATCATGACGTAAGTACACCTTGGGTAGGCTCGCGCGAGAATAACCAAGCTAAGAGTAAGTCTCTCTTGCTATGTCAACCAGCTGAAATGTCATTTGTCCATGTGAATGCTTCAGGACTGCTATATCCTGGACCATGGTGGAAACAAGATATACGTCTGGAAAGGAAGGGGAGCCACCAAGATGGAGAAGCAGACTGCTATGTCTAAAGCTCTGGTAGGTGCAGCAAAGGCACAAAAATGGCCAAATGATTCTGGGCACTGGAGAGAAAGCTGGGTTTGAAGTCAGAGGTTCTTGGGTCCATCGGCCACTTATCTTGTGACCTTGAGCAAGGCAACTTATCTGGACCTGCTTCTTCCTCTGTAAAAATAATAGGCTTGGACTAGATGTCCTCTCAGGTCACTTCCAGTGCTAAATCCACGCTATTACGATCTTATCAATCAACTGACAAGTATTTATTCAGTTCCTCCTCAGTACTAGACACCAAGCTAGGTGCTGGGGGCACAAAGTTAAAGTAGGCCCTGCCCTCCACAAGCTTCCCTCTAACAGAGAGGAGCTATCGAGAATGGAATAGCATTATAAAAAGCGATCAAGGGTATGGTCCCAGGACCCAAGGAGATGATGCTGTATTTGAAGAGACAGGACACAATTATCTGCACCTTTTGAGAAACACAAAGTAATCAATAAGCAAACTGATTCAGTACAAAGTCAGTAAAGTACATAAATGTTGATGAGACATGGTATAAAAAGAGTTTGCTCAGCATGAGCAAAAAAAAAAAAATAATGTGACAGTCTAATAGAAAGATGCCAAAATGTTTTCTATGAATACATCCTGAGTTTAGGCAATTCCATCTCCAGTTAGAAGTGAATCAGCAAAATTCTTTAAAAAGGATGGCTGGGGGGAAGGGAGGGGCATACAAAGGGAAGTTTAGCCTTTGCTAAAACAAAAGGTATCAATAAAATCTTATTTTTTAAAAAGCGAGTCAGCTTGAATGGCTTCTAGAGCTGTCTTAGCACCTGGCACCAAAGGAGTGAGTCACTTAGCAAGCACAAATCTTCAGGGACTGGTAATGCGTTTCTCCCGGGTTTAGGGCTTCATGAAGCTGAAGGATTATCCAAGCAGCACCAACGTGGAGACTATCAACGATGGGGCTGAGTCTGCTATGTTTAAGCAGCTGTTCCAGAAGTGGACGGTGAAGGACCAGACCTCCGGCTTAGGAAAAACCTTCAGCATGAATAAAATAGGTGAGAATTATCCCCCAATCTCATCGGCCACCGGGATGTCTAAAGGGCAGCACCGTTCCTATGGCTCCCTGTTTGCGTTCAGAACGGAATGGCTCACTTACTTGACTTCTCTCGAAATCTCTCGGACAGCCAAAGTCATCCAGGATAAGTTTGACGTGACTCTGCTTCACGCAAAGCCGGAGGTCGCAGCCCAAGAAAGAATGGTCGATGACGGCAGTGGAAATGTTGAGGTGAGACAAGAACTCAAAACCAAAGGAAGGCAGCGAGTGTATTTGCCAGTAAACGTAAAGTGGGGTGCAGGGCCTACTTCAAGTGGTTTCCCCCCCTCTTTTCAACTCTGAGATCTTAGGAGTACCTTTCAAGAAACCTCAGAGTCTGCCAGGTGGCAGTTTTCCCCCACAGTCCCTCGGGGTGATGAGAAGTGAGTGCCTCCATGTGCCGTCAGCATTTTCCCTGGCCCAAAGAGCTCATGGACCGCTCCAAAGAGCTCTACAGCCACGGTGCCCCCCCCCCCCCCCCCCGTGGTAAGGGATGCCGGATGGACTCTGAATGGCCCTTGTGTTCTCAGCTGCCCCTCTGCCTGGATCTCTGCGCCGGGGCCCATTTTTGGGTATTGGCACAGCTGGCGCCACATCGCAGCACAATGGCTGTGTGACTTGCGTCTCTCACTCCTTTGTCTAGGTCTGGAGAATTGAAAATCTGGAGCTAGTCCCGGTGGAGGCTCGGTGGCACGGCTTCTTTTACGGGGGAGACTGCTACCTGGTTCTCTACACGTACCAAGTGAGCAGCCAGCCACGGTACCTCCTGTACATCTGGCAGGTAAATCTAGAGGAAAACTTTCCCTTTGGAATCTGGACGGCTCCCTGGCGATCCTGAGGTGGACAAGCAGGGCCCAGCTCTCCCGCCATTTATCCGTCCCCCTTCTCTCTGCGGCAGGGCCGACATGCTTCCAAGGATGAGCTGGCGGCTTCGGCCTACCAAGCTGTGGCGCTGGACAGACAGTACGGGGGCGCTCCGGTGCAGGTGCTGGTCAGCATGGGGAAAGAGCCGTGCCACTTCATGGTCATCTTCAAAGGAAAGCTGGTCATTTTTGAGGTGACATCTCCTTTCCCCCTCCCCTCCCTAAGAAAAAAACGAACTGAAGGCAGTTTCTCTGAATGAGATATAGAGCATTAGCCACTGGGCACGGCGGAAGGAAGAGACAGGCTTGCCAGGTCAATCTTTCCAACACGACGGCGGTGTCCTCACGTCACTCCTTTATTGGCTTTTTTTAGGGCAAGGGCTGGGCAAATGGGGTTAAGTGACTTGCCCAGGCTCACAGAGCTAGGAAGGGCCTGACAAATCTTTATCTCCATCCTCACCCTTCTACCTGCACCCCAGGGCTACAGTTCCAATTGCCCACTAGCTACATCCAACTTCTTGGCCCACCGGCACCTCAGCCTCTCGACACTCAGATCTGAATTCATTCTCTTCCTCCATCTTTCTCATAACGTCTGATACCTTTAGGAGGAGTTCCATTCTTGACAGGAAGAATTGGTGACCAGCCCCCAACTAACTTTTTTTTTTAACTCCATCCTTTTCTGCTTGAGAATCAATACTACGTTTAGATTCTAAGGCACAAGAGTGGCAAAGGCTAGGCCACTGAGGTTAAGTGACTTGCCCAGGGTCTCACAGAGCTAGGAAGTGTCTGAGGCCAGATCTGAACCCAGGTCCACCCCACTCCAGGTCTGGTACTACCCAGCTGCCTGTTGGCTAACTTTTTAACAGACACCTCTGCAGTGTAGTCATTCAGTCAACAAGTGTTTATTAAGCATTTACTAGGAGGAAGGCAGTCCCTGCCCTAGAGGAGTGACCATTCTCCTGGGGAAAGACAGCGCACAAAAGGGAGCTGAGAGGGGGTTGGGTGAGGGTGGTGCTCCCCTGGGAACTGGAGAGAAAGCAGGATGAAGGTGGTTATCCGTGCCCCTTGGGCAGCTAGATGGCAGGGCTCAGGCTCCAGAATTTCCACTCTTTCCAGGGCTCTAAAAGTAGCTTCCTCAGGCTTCCTTCCCCCCTCAGCTAAGCACAGGGTACAAAGTCCATGGCAATAGGCCTTCCGCAAAGGGCACAAAAAAAGAAGGAAGAGAGAAAAGCCAAAGAGCTTTTGTATGCATGTATGGATGGAGAAAGGCGGGTCAGAGATCCCCTCTTTATCCAATGGAAGACACCTCTGGGGACTGGCTGTCTGTCTTGAAAGCTAAAGAGAGCTTCCCAGAGGGCTCATAGGCCAGTTAGTCCTGAAAGCCACAGTCCCTCTACTTGACTAGTTTAACGGGAGGCTGTGTGGCCTGAGGAGCCCTAGCCAAGGAAGCCAGAGGAGGAAGCGTCTCCAAACAGTGGCTGAGGCCAGCCCCTGGCACGTGCTCCACATACACACACTCACATCAGTACTGGTTAGGCCCCCGCCTTTATGCCCAGGGAGGGGAGCCGCCAGGCCCTCGCAGGAAGGGGACGCCTTGATCTGACAACAGGCCCAGGATGGACTGTTTGGCATGAGAATACATGATTCATCCAGACCCAAGATTGGGAAGGGAAAGGAGGAAGGGAAGCCATTTGGATCTTATAGTTTCAGAAAACATATGTTGAAAATTGTTATTACACGTCATTGGGAAAATATCTTGGGGGGGAGAAAGAAAGAAGTTGACTCCCAGGACTTGGGATTGTCCCAAACTCCCGGGGGATTCCTGGGTCTGTCGCTGTTCCTCGTATGTTGGTGGCCCTCCAGAAAGCTAATGAGATCTCTTACAGGCAAAGATGGCAGCTACCCAGTTAGTTTTCATTGGCTTCTCACCTCTGATATCTTGTTGTAAGTTGTTTCAGTCACATCCAACTCTTCAGGACCCCATGTGGGGTTTTCTTGGCAAAGACACTGGAAGGTGAGTGTTCCTGACTCCGGGCCTGGCACTCTATCCACTATGTCACCTATTTGACCAAATGTTATCTTGGCGAGGGGGGGGTGTTTGTTGGGGAGACGGAAACCTAGAAAGTTTCAGACATAGAAAATTACAGCTCCAGGAGCTCCAGAGGAAGGCAAGGGAAAATGGTATGACCAGAGCAGGGACAGCCAGCAGACAGAGAAATCCATCTTCCTTCTCTCCAGCCCTGCAAAAAGCAAATTTTTCTAGCAACTTTCACAAAATATGGGTGTGACTATACTGCTAAAGGTGTAATCACATCAGCTTCAGCAGCTTCCATGACGAGCTCTGGGTTCCAGTCTAGCTTCAGCCTACATTTTCCAATCTTGTTTCACACTCTTCTCCCTTCCCCGCCATGCACAGAGCTACACCATTAGCCCTTCCTTTATCTTGTCCCTCGGGCCTCTGGCTCCTTTTTTCAGGGCATTTCCTAGGCCCAGAATGACCGCTGACCTCCTCTACCATCTCTGTCTCTAAATTCTTGTCCTTCTAAGGCCCAGCTCCTCATTCACGTCAATAAGCTGTTTTTCAATTCTTAACTTCTGTCCTAGAATTGATAGCAGTTTGGGTTCTAAGACAGTAGAGCAGCAAAGGCTAGGGAACTGGGGGTGAAGTGACTGGCCCAAGGTCCCAGGCCTGGAAGTGTCTGAGGCCACACTTGAACCCAGGTCGTCCCTCCTCCAGGCCTGACTGCTGCCTAGTAAACATTTCTTAAAGACTTTTAAAGCAGCACCTCCTAGGAGCAAGGCTCCGGGGATGCAAAGACTCAAAGCAGTCTGTGTTCTAAGAGTTCCATGCTTGGGCCGGGGGACCCCTGGCTCCCCAGACTCTTATCCCGAGCGCCTTCCCGGATCTCATTCCCTGAGGGGAGCCGGCCGATCGCCTTAGGCGGGATTTGACTTTACATACACCAGCGGCTCCGAAGCCCCGCCCCATCCCCCTCCGCGTTCTCGTCCCCTCAAAGCGGCTAAAAGAGACTCAGACAGGGCATCCAAGGCGCTTTCCGGGATGGAGGCCACGGAGGGCCGGCGTAGCCTCCCTTTTTCAGGCTGCTCGGCCGCTCCTCCCTCACCGAGCTGGACGGGCTTGGTCCCCTCTGGCACTGTAATGCCGGCCGCTTCCCGAGCGCCAGGCCCAGGGCAGCAGGCAGCTGGCCATCCCGGAGCCTCCTCGAGTGCTAATCCGGCCGCGGACACTGGCGGGCTGCGCCGCGTGGGCCTGGAAGTCCCGCAAGCCTTTCGCCTCGCTTCTCCTCCGCTGTCCAGCAACCCCATTCTCTCCGCCACGGGGTCCCAAAGACGCGGGGCGGGGCGGGGCGGGGCGGGGCGAGGGGAAGCCGCACTCCAACAGCCCCAAAGTGCCGCCTCCTTTCGTACTCTGCCACTCCCTGCCTCGGGTACACCCGGCGGGGGAATCATTTTTCCTGCATCGCCAACATCGAATTATTCCACACTTGCCCATGTGATGAGCGTGTTTGCTTTCTTTTAGCTTTCCTACGAATGGATTTGAGCCCTTTTTAAATTGGGTGCTGAGTTTCTTCTTTTGGAAAGTCTGTCCTTAGCTCCGAACCACTTATCTGTTGAGAAATGGCTCATTATTAGATTCATATCCATTGCTGATAGTTGGTTGTAAATACGATGTTTCTAAAAGATAGCTCGTGCTGTTTTTCCCGTTCTGTACCTTTTCTTCTCAGAAGCAGTGTGACAGTATAAGATCCGAGTTCGAATCCTGTCTCTAACCTATGGGGGTGTCTCAGACAACGCCAAGGCTCCAAGCTGCAAAGGCGTGCTGGGTGCTCTGATAGAGGGACTTGCCCTCACCCAGAATTCCTTTCACCAACGAAATCGCGAAGTTAACAAAAATCTTATTCTAGCTGTTCTTTCTTTTCTTGATGTCACAGCTTTTACGTTTACATCACCAAAGTAGTCCAGTTTGCCTTTTCCGATATTCTCGGAGGGCACTCGCCATCCACAGTTGGGAACAATCTAACTTCTATTCTCTTTTTTAATGATTCTCAAGTATTCAACTCACTTATCCATTTGGAACTTAAAGCTGTGTCTGTTGCAAGCTTTCTTGTCCAAATGTGACCCAGTTTTCCCAGCAGGGCTTGCTTTAGACTTCTTTCCCCAGTGTCTTTTCATCAGTTTATAAAGACTATGCTACTGTACTGATTTTTAAGACTTGCTTACCTAAACCATTCCACTGAGTAATTTGTTTTTATTTATTACCAGATAGCTTAATAATTACTGCTTTAAAATTTGAGTTCAATTCCTTTGTTCCAATTTTTAAAAATTTTCTTAGGTATTCTTGACTTTTTATTCTTCCATATTCCATTTTAGTATTTTGTCTGTCTCTGAAAGTATATGCTTGGTAATTTGATATTTAGTGGTTGCTAAATCTTGTCCTATCTCCAGAGTATCTCTTCCATACAGCCCCTTTCTCTCTACTTAACATGGTCATCACCTTAGTTTTGGCTCTCATTTCCTCTTACCTGGCCTATTTTAATTCTTTTTTATTCTGAACTTAACATACCAAATAAAGTTAGTGTTTCCATATTCATAAGAGAAAAAAGGGTTGAAATATAAAACTATAAACCTCTATTATGTACAGCTTCCTTTTATTTTGGAAAATATATAAATTCAAGATGTAACTTGCAAAGTCTTGCCTGGACTGTTGCAAATTGCTTTTTAGTTGATCTCCCAGCTCTAGACCATCCTCCAAGGTGGCTTCCTATTGCTTCAAGGTCCAAATAGAAACTGGTCTATTAAACATATAAAGATTTTCTTATTGTCCCCATGATTTGAATTGTGACTGACTCATTTTGGGGGATGTGATTTGCTTATGCATTTTTAGTTCTTTTTTAAGGATCTATAACGGATATAATAATCCCGTCTTTTGTCCACATTTGTTTGTAAGTTCTTTGTGCCCTAGCATATGACCGAGTTTTGTGTAAATACTGTAAGAGCCTAAGAAATGTTCATTTTTAAAGGGTCTGACTCAGAAATATCTACAGGTATGCCAAATCAATTTTTCTAACATTTTGTCCAAGTCTATAATTTCTTCTTTCTGTTGGATTGCTCACACAGAGAACATTATTGCTTTCTAAAATGTCTAGGTCTTTTATTATTTGATAGCTTTTGCTTTAAGAATTTAGTGGCTGCATTCAGGGTACATATAGTTAATGTTAATATTTTTTCATTCTCTAGAATGCTTTTAATTATTTAGCTTAATTTTGGAGGCTCTAAATTGTATGTTTGCTATTGCTTACCCAAAATCATAACTGCAAATCCTGCTTTTAAAAATCTATCTGGGGGGCAGCTGGGTGACTCAGTAGGTTAGGAGCCAAGCCTACAGATGGGAGGCCCTGGGTTCAAATCTGGCTTCAGATCTTTCCTAGCTGTGTGACCCTGGGCAAGTCACTTAACCCTCATTACCTAGCCCTTACTGCTCTTCTGCCTCGGAACCAATACCCAGTAGTGATTCTAAGATGGAAGGTAAGGGCTTAAAATAAACTAAATAAATAAATAAAATAAAAATCTAGCTGAAGAATCCCAGCCTTTTACTTTGAGTCTGCATAAGTCTCTATGCTTTAAATATGTAAGTATCAAATTATTAGGTTTTATTTTCTAATCTATTCAGCATTTAGATTCCTTTTTATTGGTATGTTCCGTCCATGATCATTTAAGGGTACTGTTGTTACGACAGATTTACCTCCATTAGATCCTTTGATGTTATTCCTGGCCCTCCCTCCTTTATATGTGTATAGTGCCAGACTGCTATTTTGTTTAATAACATATCTCCCTGCAGTAAGAACCACCCATTGTTACCATTCCCCAACCAAGTTGCAGCTAAACATAGTAAATCTTATCTAACACTATCTAATAATTCTGTATTATACTGTAGACAGTTTTCACTTTATGTAAGAGGACCATTCCACATTCCTATAGGAAAAGCAATTTTTATGTAATGCCAATTTGCCTGCAGAGAAGCAGGCAAGAAAGGGGGCCATATACTCAGAGAGAGAGAGGGCTGACGCATGGTGCCAGGGGCACACTACTACTGTAAAGTTAACAAAGGTATTTTTTGGGGAATGCAGATTTCTTTCAGAATTCTTTATGTAAAATCAACTTTATGTAATGCAATTTTACATAGAACAAGAGCTAACTGTATATTATATAATTATTCTCTAATATTTTTTAAAAATCTGTTCCCAGTAAGCATGTGGTTTAAGAATCGCCCTTTTTCTTCTATTTCCTACCTCTATTTTATCTTCCCTAGTTGTGCCCAACTTTTAAAAAACAATCTAGGGCAGCTGGGTAGTTCAGTGGAGTGAGAGTCAGGCCTAGAGAAAGGAGGTCCTAGGTTCAAACCCGGCCTCAGCCACTTCCCAGCTGTGTGACCCTGGGCAAGTCACTTGACCCCCATTGCCCACCCTTACCACTCTTCCACCTATGAGACAATACACCGAAGTACAAGGGTTTAAAAAAAAAACAATCTATCACTTTCTCCCTTCAGCTTCCCTTTGTTCTCCAGATGGTCTAGTTCTATCTGCTCCCATTTCAAAGGATTCTTTCCCCACCCCTTATTTTCAATGACCCTCATACTGGGTATGCCTTAAAAGTTACCTTCTTACTGCTCAAAAAGACTGTCAGTCTGTACTCACTACTTATATTCAAAACTAAGTCACTCTATTTAGCTTCAGCTGCTTAATCAAATGATGTCAAAAGCCCTATTCAATTTAAGTTCTCAGCAGAAAATACATGTTCAGACCTCATTGAAGCATCATCTTTTCCCATGTTGGCATAGCCTCCATTTTTTAGTACAGGTAGTCTGGGGTTGCAGGCCAATCTCTTTTATTCCAGCTTCTTTCATTTCTGTCAATGAGTAGTTTTGCCCAGGTCAAATTGGTGCTTATTGATATGTGAACTGCTTCCTCCAGGCAATTTGCAAGATTCTCTTTGACACTGATGCTCTAGAACTTGGCAACCATATTTCTAGGTGAGTTAAAATTAGGGTTCTTCCCTGTCAGTAATCTATAGATTTTAACAATGTATATTCTGCCTTTTGTTTTCAGTACTTCCAAGCAATTTTAATTATCTCCTTTAATACAGTATTCAGACTATTTCTTCATAGAAGACCAGTAATTCTCAGACTATCTCATCAAATTCTGTCTTCTATATTTACTATTTTGATCTGTAGGGAGCTTCTAGTTTTGTTATTTTTAAATTTTTGCTGTTTTTTTCTTCCATCACAGCATATTTTCATTCTTCCTCATCCATTCTACTCATTGGAAATCCTCTGCTTCACTGAAATTTTCCATTGTCTTTTCTTTATTGTCAGTTATTGTGTTCATGTCTTGAATTCACTCTCCAATGGTCTTACTTCTAATTTTATAGATGCCAGTTCTTCCCTTATATCTTATTGTGACTCTAGACCAACCTGAAGGTTCTTGGTAGATGTCTATTCCCTCTTCTAGAGACATGCATGTTACTGCTATAATTACATGCTTTCTTTCTGGAGATTTAGACTTGCTTTTACTTCATACTACTTATTCATTTTATTGCTTTATTGTTTTTTTTATTTTATCATTTTTACAATGTGAATTTCCCTGTAAGAATTTCTCTCCTTTCCATTCTTTTTTGGTTGTGGTTGTTCTTTCATTGAATTTGATGCATTTGTCATATTTCTGAAGGAAGAGAGGGATTAATTGCATCCACTTATTCTACTATTATGCTAGAACTCTTGTTGAATATACTAAAATAGGTAGCACAGCACAGTAGAAAAGAGTACTGGCATTGGGATGGTGAAAGACATGAATCCAACTCCCAATCCTGACATTATAAGCCAGGTACCCCTAATAGAAATCAATTAAATTTTCTGGGCTTTACTTTACTTTTCTATAAAGTGGGAATAATATTTACAATTCTTCACAAAATGCTAAATGGAAATCACTTTGCAAGCCTAACACATACATACATGTAACAATTGTTATTTGGCATCCCCAGGAGTAATTCACAAAGAGCTAGACACATAATAGGTGTTGAATAAAAACTTAATGATTAAGGAACTCACGATTAGTTTCCAGGCATCAAACTTTTAATATTCTAAATCCATCACTATTCTGATATGCAGTTGATCTCTATTGTTCCTCTTAATGCAGGCTATTTTTATCTCTGTTGCATCCTTAGCTAGAGGTATGCTATGAACTCATATGCCCAAATGGTTTTCTTTTCTTCAAAGGGTGGCACATCCAGGAAGGCAAGTGCTGAGCCTGACCCTCCTGTGAGACTCTTCCAGATCCGAGGGAACGACAAATCCAACACCAAAGCTGTGGAGGTACCAGCATTTGCCTCTTCCCTGAATTCTAATGATGTTTTTCTGCTACGGACACAAAATGAGCACTACCTCTGGTATGGAAAGGTAAAATGATCTGGTATTCTTCTTCTTTTCTCCTTCCCAACAGCAAAGTTAAAGGAACTCAAAGAAAGAATGAACAGTTATAATTACTTTTCATCAAAACCTCACACCACAAGGCCAAGGAAATACTTCAGCACACCAAACTCTGTTTTGTTTTGTTTTTAAACCTTACCTTTCATCTTAGACTCAATACTGTGTATTGATTCCAAGGCAGAAGAGCAATAAGGGCTACACAATGAGGATTAAGTGACTTGCCCAGGGTCACACAGCTAGGAAGTGTCTGAGGCCAGATTTGAACCCAGGATCTCCCGTCTCTAGGCCTGACTCTCAATCCACTGAGCCACCCAGCTGCCCTCTCTATTCTGTGATCTTTATGAGGATGAAAGCTGGACATGAAAATCTTTCCATCTCAGTTATAATGACAGTCTAGTAATAATGTGTGCCCTATAGCTACAATTGTAAATTGATCTTCTCTATTCCCCAATTCTAATTCACATTATTTAAAAATTACTTTAGAGCTACAATAATGGCTAGTGAAATCAAACCAAGACAAACAGAGCATATGTCAATCTATCTTGTAGATGAAAGACTTTATTACAGACCTCCTTTTACATAAGTGAACCATTAAGACCTCTCCCTAAGGAATTTTTATATGCTGCAAATCTGCCTACAGACATAGGATAGAAAAGGAAGGAGGCAGGAAAGGGGCTGCTCACCCTGGAGGGAAAGGGCCAGCACCCAGTTCAGGACAGGTTGGGGAGAAGAACAGAGAATCAAGAGCAGGAGGAATATGCAGAGGACAGAGGCAGGCAGGCATACATGCATGGAAGACATGCAATGGGGCCAGATACACAGGCTGGTGGGTGGAACGGGGCAAAGGTCTTTCTCGGTGCTAGAAATCTCAAGCCAAGTCAGTGGTGATAGCAGGCTCACCATGTACCATTCTTCTACTTTCACTTGAAGGAATTTTTTTAAAGCCTTCTTTAAAAGGTATTTTATTTTAGTTTTTAAGGGAGGAAGGCGACAGAACATTGAGCTGAGGGGCAGGAGCAGAGAGAGAGAGAGAGAACACAGTATATGTGGTTTTTTTAGAAAGAAGATTTCTTTCCGAATCCTTTACATAAAGTCAAATTTGTATAATGTAAATTTATGTAAAGGGAGAACTGTCTGTACTCATTCCTTTCCCTAACAAAATAACCGTCACATTCAAGTTTCTCTTTTTCAAAGCACTACAAATAAAAATAACCATATTCCCAGTCACTGGTGATTATGACTTTAGACCTAGTCTATGTTAGGTCCCAAAAGTTTCTCATTCTACAGGCAGCACATGAGAAGCTAAGCCTCTCTTATTTTCATTCTAACCCCAGGGTTCCAGTGGTGATGAGAGAACAATGGCAAAGGAATTAGCCAGAGTGCTTTGTGATGGCACTGAAGACACTGTGGCTGAAGGACAGGAGCCAGAAGCATTTTGGGACTCACTAGGAGGGAAAGTCCCTTATGCCAATGACAAAAGGTGAATTTGAGCTCAGAATTATCACCCTTCAACTTCTTTATGAAGCACACAAGATTAACAAATAACTTACCATATTGAGGTTATGATATTTTAAGTCTCAGTTCCAAAATTACTTTTCAAGTAAGTTTTTTTTCACATTACAACTATATGGTAGACTCCAACAGGAAATTATCGATGTCCAGCCCCGTCTCTTTGAGTGTTCCAATAAGACTGGGAGATTCACTGTCACTGAGATCACAGATTTCACACAGGATGACCTGAACCCAAGTGATGTGATGCTTCTGGATACCTGGGACCAGGTAAGCAGCATTGTAGGGCCTAAAACAGATGACAAAGATTTGTGCACTTTGTTTTGTTTGCCCACAAGTCAGGAATGAACCACTTCAGAGAACAAGAGATCAACTGCCATAGTTAAGCTGCCATTTTTGTATTTTTCCAAGGTGAAAAAGGGTAGTAAAGTGCCTAAAAACTCTGCCTAAGAGGCCTAGCAGCATGATAATTTTTACAAGTTGCTCTATAAAAGTTATCTTACAGAAAGATCTTTTTTCTGCTAAAATGAACATTAAGTCCCAAATTCCCAGAACCTAAAGTGGCTATAGAAGGAAGGGCTGGAGAGTAGTCATAAAGTCATTCTTCAAAGGCTGATATTCCTCTTTATTCTATTTCAGCTGTAAGATATAGCTCCCCAAAAGCGTCTCTAATAAGTAATCCACAATAGGAAAATTTTTCCAAGGATATGAACTCCTGGAAGGAAGCCTATGTCATATATAGAGTTAAGATATTAGTATATTGCAATACAGAGAACTATCGGCCTGGCACTAGAAGATCCAAGTTAAAATCCCATCTCTACCACTTACTGGCTTATTTGTAAAAATATTTTTTGTGACCATTAAGGGTCTATCCAGTTATAACATATATCAGATCTATTTTGGTCCAGACCTGAGAATTCCATCCATAAAAGGATCTTTTGGATGGGAATTTCTTCTACCAATACAAATAAGCAAGTGTCTATAATGTATGGTCTTAGCAAGTTACCTGGGGGGGGGGGGGAGGCAGCAAGATATTATAGGGGCAGTGGATAGAGGGCCAGGCCTAGAGGAGGAGGCCCTGGGTTCAAATTTGAGCTCAGACATTTCATGGGCAAGTCACTTAACCCCTGTTCACAGCCCTCCCTATTCTTCTGTCTTAAAACTGATACTAAGACAGAAGGTAAAAGAGAAAGACAGAGACAGACAGATACCTGGGATTCCAAGTGGTTCTGTGACTTACCTAGGCTAACTTGGCTACAGTATGTCAGAGGCATGCCATCCTGACTTCAAGGCCAATCACCATATATGCTACCCTCTGACATCAACTACTGAACCTTTTACACAACAGGTGTTCTTATGGATTGGTGCTGAAGCTAATGCCACAGAAAAAGAGGGAGCCTTCACTTCTGCCCAGGAGTACCTGCACACTCACCCCAGTGGCCGGGAGACTGACACACCTATCCTGATCATCAAACAGGGCTTCGAGCCCCCCATCTTCACAGGCTGGTTCTTGGCCTGGGACCCTCATATCTGGAGCGTAAGGGCCTCTGGTTTATAGCCCACCCCTTACCCACAGCAATAAACAGTAGAATCCCTGGAGCTATATACTTCTATAAACAACTAGTTACTGTACGCTGAATGACACTGCTAATGAAATGGAAATCATGTTAACAAATGGATAAGGAATGGGTATTTCCCTTCTCCCAACACTGCTCTCTCTAAAAGGATGTGTGTGTTCTGGGCGACAGCCTCACCCTCTGTGCTCTCTTCTCCCACAGGAAGGCAAATCGTATGAACAGTTAAAGGAAGAGCTGGGAGACACAGCTGAAATTGTGAAAATCACTGCTGTGAGTTGGACTTACTCCTAAAGATATCATAAAGAAAAGAACACAAGGCCAGTCCAGACCAGTCCATTTCTAAAAGAAATAACATTTTCACTTGTTTTTGTTTGTCTCAGTAATAATAGTTAGCAATTATATAGCACTTTGGGGTTACAAAAGGCAAATATTTTATCTTCACAACCACCCTGGGAGAGGGGTCCTCCTTTTATTCCTTTTTTTGGCAGATGAGGAAACTGAGGCAGATATGGCTAAGTAACTTGCCCAGGGTCACAGAGCTAGTAAGCATTAAGGCTAGAATTGAACTCAGGTCTCCCTGACTCAAATCCAGTACTCTACACTGCCCACCCCCGCAGCTGCTTTTATTGTATAATCTACCCAGCACCCCAAGTTATTTATACCATCTAAAAGGATAAAAAAGATCCAACAAGATGGAATGATTTGCCACAAAAATTTTAACTGTCAGGCTGAGTATTTTCAAAAGCAAATATTCTATCAGATTATCTTTTATTCTCCCCAGTTTTCAAATTCATATGTTACCAGATACATTCCTTAAACATTATTTTAAACTGCCTAGAACTCTGCTTCACCAATTGGACAAACACTGCCACTGAGGCAACGGCTTTCAGATATGATGTCCTGGCCGTGAGAAGGACACATGAGAACAGTTACACACAGCATGCAGGGATACAGTGTTCTCTGAGCAGGCCTGAAGCATGGAGGAGAGGAGTGAAAGCTGGCCATGGCCTGCACTCAGAGCGGAATTTAAAATGCTTGCATTTGTGAAAAACTCCCCAAGCTCTTTAGTAAATAATGTGATCTTCCAGATGAGGAGTCAACAGGAAAGCATGGTTGTTGAGGCAACTAGGAAGTTGGCTGCTCTGAACAATTCTTTACTGTAAACACATGCAAATCTCTTTTTCTAGGACATGAATAGTGCTCCCCTCTTACTGAATGCTGCTGATGGTGAGCAAAAATATTACCCTCTGGAAGTCCTGCTGAAAAATCAGGAACAGGAGCTGCCTGAGGATGTAGACCCTGCCAAAAAGGAGGTCAGTGGCTACAGAATTTTCTTTTAGGCAGGATAAAAAAAGTTCTCCAGTCTGAAAGAATATCTCTAATTGGGAAGACCGTCTAAACCATCATTCCTATAATTATGCAGTCATATAATCAACCTCTTTAAAGCAGCTAAAGGACTCAACTTAAGACTGGAAGCATCAGCATTAGAAGGTACAATGAGTTCTCCACTTTATTCAACGTTTGTGACTCATGTATCATTCATAACCCATTTTTTAGTCTATCTAGCCCAGGACAACCTCAGATAATGAGAAAAGACTAGACACTGCCTGCTTCTACAGGCTAAAAATCTGACTCCAGATTACTAACAATTTATATCAAAAAGATTAAAAAAAAGTCTAGATTTTTTTCTAAGCTCAAGGGCAAAGACTCCTTTCTTTCTTTCTCCTTATCTCTCTTCTTTTTTTAAACCCTTAACTTCTGTGTATTGGCTTCTTGGTGGAAGAGTGGTAAGGGTGGGCAATGGGGGGGGGTCAAGTGACTTGCCTAGGGTCACACAGCTGGGAAGTTGTCTGAGGCTGGATTTGAACCTAGGACCTCCCATCTCTAGGCCTGACTCTCAAGCCACTGAGCTACCCAGCTGCCCCACTCCTTATCTCTCTTTTTATAAAGGAGGTATTTAGGGGACCATTCTTCTGCTTTGGAACCAATACACAGTAGTGATTCTAAGACAGAAGGTAAGGGTTTAAAAAACCAATAAATAAATAAAAGATACTTTAGGTTCATTCAAACAAAATATTTTCCTTCCACACTAAGATGTCCCTGATCCTCCAGTCTCTAGTTGGAAATGTTCTGTTTTCTCTCTCCTAGAATTACCTCTCTGATGAAGACTTTGTGACTGTATTTGGCATCACGAGAGGGAAATTTGCTGCTTTGCCTGGCTGGAAACAGCTCAACCTAAAGAAAGAAAAGGGGCTTTTTTAAAGAATGGAAGCAAATGCCTATTTTAGGTGATACTAGAGAATAGACAGTGCCAATTATGAGGGAAGAATTTAAATCCCTAGCACAATGTACTTGGTTACTTATAGAAGCAAAAGAGTTTGCAAAGTGCATGTTACCTACAGTGAATATTCTTGCCAATATTTAGTTTAAATATGTTTAAATATCCATTCTGATTTCTATGTTTTGCATGAATTTAGAGATGAAAACAAAAACATATGTAGTTCATGCAACAAACTTTTCAATCCTAAAAAATTATCATGAAGAAAATGTTTAATTCTGGTGTTCAGACATCAGGTTTAGATATCAAGATCGTTAATGCCAAAAATAAAAATAAAATACTTAATCCACAAGTCATTGAAGTATGTAAGCAATTTTCATATACCTCCTGGGTGGGTCTCAGACATCTTTTCAAATTAAGGCCCCTCTATGAGATGAAGGAATGACATCATTTTGGGTTTGCTCATATAACAAATAAAGCATATACTTCCCATCTGTGGAATGTTTTTGTGCTGGGAAGGTTAGGATGGTGGGAATTAGACCAACATCTGTATTGGCATAGGAAGGACAAATTTTGCCCAAAAGCAGCAAGAAACCATTTGGTATTTATTTGAGTAATAATAAGCCCAGTGACACATCTGCATGTGGGTCACTAAAGAATATCTTCAAAGGATGCTGTAAACAACCACAAACAAGCCACATTTTCCAATGAACTCCGTATTTGGAATCAGTTTCAGGTGGGAAGGAATCACAAGTTTAATATAAATTACACTTTCATTTGTTTCTGATGACATTACATCTACCTAAATGTGTAACCTTGGAGGTTGATGCAAATGATAAACAAAAGTAGTAAAATGGTTCTCCCATGTATCCTCCATACAGCTGCCAAATTGCTTTTCCCAAACACATTATCTAATCACATCCCACCTCTACTCAAATTTCCTATCACCTCTAGGATAAAACACAAAGGTCAGCTTGTTGCTGGAGATCCCACCAGGCTCCGAGCCCCCTTTCCAAATTTATATCCTATCGCTACTCCATGGCACACCACATGCTATTAAACTGAACTGGCCTTCTAGCTGTTTTCATTTGACTCGCTGTCTCCCATCTCATCTTTCACAGAATTTTGGATGTTGTTTTCCTTTATGCTACTGTACATTCTCTTGTTTTATTTACTTCACTCCAAAGTAGTTCATGCAGTCATCTCAGATTTCTCTGAATCTGACATGCAGAGAAGAAAAGATACTAAGACAATGTATTCTATCCCCACCTCTGCCACTTAGAATCCCCAGCTTTCTTCAAGCCCAGCTACTGCAAGAATCCTGTCCAAAGTTCTTCCAGGTCTCTGTTTTCACCCAGTGTGTACTCTGGGCAGTGAGGCTCCAAGTATACTCCACACCCCTTCCACAACAACCCCACCAAAAAAACCTCCACAAAAGCTCTCTTAAGATGGAGATAATTTCCTTTTTTTTTTTTCATCTCTGTATTAGCACCTAGTATAGTGCCATGTACAAGGACAGTCAATGTTAGTGGAGGTAAATTAGGATAATTCTGGGTAGAAAATGGATGAGAGGGCTCTGGCAGCCCTCCTAGCTTAGGGTGAATAAATTCAAGGAGTGAAAAAGAGAGGGCCACCTTCAGGACCTTGGGATATTCCTGGCAAGGTTTCTCTAAGATATTTATTATCTAAATGTAATTAGAACCATTTACTGGAGTTAAAATGATTGGGAACAGCCAGGGGGGGGAAAAAAGTTAAAACATGTAAAGGCGAAGATTTCACTAAATACAAGAGATAAGCAGCTTCAAGTCAAAAGGCTTCACATTCCTACATTCAAATACCTGCTCTTTCAGGGCTGGATGTTACTGATCAAGCATATCAAATTCACAATATAAAAAAAAAGCAAAACCCACCATTTCACAAACAAGGAAGAAGTTTAGATTCTACAAGGAGGAAATCATCTTTATTAGATCTGCTACGTGGAATTACCTTTTCAGTTTTACCATATATGCAGAGAAATATAGCTTACATGTATTACTAAAACAGTGATCAAACCAATCTCCTCAGGAGGTCTAGAAAGTCTTTGGAGTCTATTCTGTTTTTGTTGTTCTTAAATCTTCTCCACATTCAAATCGCAAGAAATCTACCACCAACACACCCAGGGGCTTTACATACTGTCCCAAAGTGATGCTGGGATCCAGTAAATAGGGCTGAGCAAGCATCTTTGTTTCCTCTTCTCCACCAGGCTCATCATCCACTGAGCCTACAGATAGAGGAGCCATTCCCACAACATGCTGACCAAGTCGTCGGCCAACGTCTTGAAGGTTTGGTTTCTCTTCAGTTGTCTGGCAGATGACGAGTGCACCGTATTTTCCAAGCACCATGTTACTGAGAGAAGGGCTATGCATTGCTCCATGAACATAGGAACCAATGTAGAATCCATTTGGTACAGTCACCCATGCAGCTCGCTTAAGAGTCAAATTTTCTCCCAGTTTGCCTGCAGGAAAACAAAACTTAAGCAGAGCTATCACAATCATCATATGCACTTAAGTGGTCCCTATTTGTTTTGCACAGACAGCCACTCCTGGAATGTGATCCTCTTACTTCTGACTGGCAGAATACCTCATCTCCTTCAAAGCCCAGCTCAGGAGCCACCACTTGAGGCAAAGCCTTTCTTGAACTCACCACCCTCGCCTACTAATAGGACTCTCTCCCTCCTGAAATCTATACCCCTAAGAAAAAAGAATGAGATAAACCACTTTTCACAACTATGGCTAGAAAAGTTTTCATCAAAGAATAAAGAAGATTGATCAAAAAGAGATATCATGAGCAACTCTCATGAAATAAAACTGAAAAGATTTTACACAAAATCAGCACAGTGAGAATTAGAAGAGAAGCATCTAGCTGAAGGATAATCTTTGCAACAAATCTCTTTGCTAAGTTCTGATATCTAAGACCTAAAGAACTAATTTTAAAAATATAATAATTGGTCATAATAGATTGTCAATCAAAACGAATAGATAGTTTTCAAAACAAGAAATAGGAGCAATCAGCAACTGTATCTAAAGAGAAGCAATAACTCAAGGTTCTATCCCAACTCCATCAGATTAATGAAAATGATTAAGGGAAAAAAAAGGGAAAAGGCAATTGTTAACAGGTCCATAATATTGTTGGTGGAACTGATTATGCCATTCTGGAAAACAATATGAAACTAAACTGTGACTTCTGACAGCCATACTGCTACGATACATATACTATACATATACTTCAAAGAAGTCAGAGAGGAAAGACCCATATCTACAAAAAACATTTATGAAGCATTTTTATGGTTGCAAAGAACTGGAAATGAGGTAGAAATCCATTAATTGAGGAATGACTGAACAAATTATAGTTTAGAAAGGTAAGAGAATATTGTGCACCATCAGAAATGATAAGAGGGGTAGATGTAGAGAAGGCTGAAAAGATGGCTTGCATGAATTAAGACTCAGTGAAGTTCTCAGCAGAAAAAGAGAACAATTTATACAATCACAACACCATAAAGGAAAATGACTTGGAAATCCGATTAATCCAGAAGACTAAGGATGCAAGCTTGCTTCCCACCTCTTCACAGAGAGGCAAAGAACCAGAGGTGCCAAATGAGACACAATATTTTTAGATATGTCCAATGTGGGCAATTTTTTTTTACTTATCTATACTTATTTCTTACTCCAATGGGACTTCATGGAAGGAAGGGAAAAGTTGTTGAGGGGAAGGAGTGATAGTGATACCAAAAAAAAAAAAAAAAAAAAATCAATGCAACATTTTTAAACTACACAGAGCACTAGGAAAACAAAGATAAATGAGTCAGTGTACTAAATATTAACAGATAATTTTAAAAAATAGAATTGAGTCAGTTTCATACACAATCCCCTCTTCCACTTCCTTTTTACAAAGATGTGTTCATGTTTATTGAAGCTTGTCAGTTCTTAAAGAAAAATTCCTAAAGCCCAGTTCAAATATGACCACTGACATGAGGTCTTTATTATCCTCTCTCAACTATTAGTGCTTTCTCCCTCTTGAAATAACTTGTAAGGGTCACACCATAAAAGAGAAAAAATGAGATGAGGTTTTTTCAAAACTATGGTTAGAGGACGAATCTTTAACTAATTTCAACTATATAAAATGAAAAACAAAATTAATGAAGAAAAAGAAGAGAAATAATGGAATAGGGAAAATTTTGCATAAAATACTACCCAAATCTCATAAACAAAATACATAGGGAAGTGACACATACACAAATATGTAATACTAAGCGCAACTCCTTAACATAGGGGTGGCAAACTCCAGTTCCCAAGTCAAATCTGGCCCACCCTCTGTTTCTGTACACCCAGCCAAGAACGGTTTTTACTTTTTAAAATAACTTTTTGCATTTAACGAAGTTTTTATTCTATTTTGAAATATAAAAACTCTTCTTGGCTCATTGGCTCCAGAGGTGGGGGTGAGGGGATAAGGGTCTTGATTTTTGCCTGCAGGCCATAGTTTCCCAATTTCTACCTTACCCAGTAAGAGAAGTGGCCAAAAGATACAAACAGCTTGCATGAGAACTATGAGCTATAAATGAACATGTGGAAGAATCCTACAAATGACTGATAAAGAAAAGCAAAAAGAAAATAACTGAGATTTCACCTCACATTATCTAAGTTGACAAAATTAACAAAAGAAGTTGGGAAAGCTAGTGGCTCAATAGAGAGCCAGGCCTACAGACAGAGGTCCTGAGTTCAAATGTGGCCTTAAATACTTCCAGCTGACCCTGGGCAAGGCACTTAGCCCCAATTCTGCATTAGAACTGATACTTAGTATCAATTCTAAAATGAAGGTAAAGGTTTAAAAAATAATTTCACAAAAGATGGGAACAGTATATGAGTGTAATAAGGCAGACTGGTCCACTGCTGGTAGAGTTCTGAAGTGATTGAAGCATTTTGGACATCAATTTGGAACTATTTGAGAGAAGTGACTAAGTTGTCCTTCCCCTCTGATACAGTGAGCTGGCTTCTAAATATATACACCAAGAAAACTAGGAGGTTTTATTTTTTGATGTTTTTAATGGAAAAAGGGTCTCATAATTATCAAATATGCATAGATATTCCTACCAGCACTCTTTGCAGTAGAACTGCAGACCAAGAGAATGCACAGCAATTATGAAATGGCCAAAACATCTTTGATACGTGAAATGTGGTGAGAAGGAATTCAGAGAAGCATGGAAAGGCTTACTGAAAAACTAATGAATGAGTACAGATAATGACCTGGAGGGAAGGTTTTGAAATGACTAAAAAAATGAACAGTTTTTTAAAAATGTTTACATGAGGTTGTATAACCCTGTACATACTTTGTGTCCGCTCATCTATATACATGGTTCATCACTTCTAATAGAACCTAAGTTCCTTGAGGACTAGGACAATTTATTTTTTGTCTTTGCTTGTGGAGCACATTTGGTGCCTTGCTCTGAACATGCCATAGAAACCCCGGAAGACTTGTGTGAACTGATAAAATGTGAAAGGCGCAGAAGCAGGAGAAAGCCATACAGGGTAACAACAATATTATAATTGTGATCAACTCTGAAAAACTTAGCTATTCGCATCAATACAATAATCCAACACAATTCCAAAGACTCATGAAGAAAAATGCTATCTAACTCCAGAGAGAGAGAACTCTGAGTACCGTGTGACATTTTTTTCCATTTCATTTTTCTTGCTTTTTTTTTTTTTTGCAACATGGCAATATAGAAATACATTTTACATGAATTCATGTGTATATTAGGTACCATATTGCTTGTCTGCTCAATGGATTGGGGAGGGACTAGAAGGAGAAAGAATTTGAAATTCTTAAAAAAAGAATGCCAAAAATAAATCATCATTTTTATGAATGAACATGCCATGTTAGACAAACAGAATCTTAAAGTGGTATAACAGGATGTAGCAAAAATCCCAGAAAATCCCAAACTTCATTTTTACCCAACTTTCAAAATGAATTCTCCCCTAAAAAATTTTTCCCCAGAGTTGCTCATAAGCAGCAAAAATTACCTGGAATTTCCCCTTTTATCAATACTACCCTATAAAGAAGTAACAAAAGAGCCAAAGGGGCAGGAGAAAAGGGGATGGAATAGCAATCTCAATAATTAGCTATTCAAGAGAACACAAGCATAAATAAATACTGACCCCAGTGAGTTATATCGTAAGGGTACAAAAAAGGGATGTCCAGAAATGAAAACTAATTTTAAAAATAACTCAAGGATCTGCTCAATAGTTACAGTAATTCCCCAGGAAAAAAAGGCAAAAACACCCAGAATTCTTCCAGATTCTTCCAGAATTACTTAACAAACTCCCTACACTTCTGTCTAACCTGGTTTGTCATCTCTGACTCACTAATATATTGCAGACAGTATGAAATCATCTGGTTAAAAGGGCTGTTCTCATTGTCTGTAACTTCAGAGTCTGAACAGCTAATTTTCAAGATTCCACAACCATCCTCCCAATCCCCTAGACCCCATAAGGGGAATGCAAGATAAATCAAAATTCCCCTCACCACAACAATCTATCCTGGACAAGTTCACTAAAAAGGTTCCCATGACTCCCTGATTGATCATTCTTGCCTTTTAAAGAAATATAAAGTCCAAAGAACTAGACACATATGGATTCATGTACACAGAAGCCTGAATATATTTTATTTCTACTCCCATGCTTTGAGAAATTATAAGATTTTTTAAAAATAAGTCTACTTAGTGGGAACCACTTTTTGATTCCTATTCTCAGTCTCATTCTAGGGCTTACTACTACCAATACTCACCAATAAATAATGTCAACTGGTCCTTGAGAGAGTCTTCTCTATCAGGTCCAACTCTAAGCTGAGAAAGTTCAGCTGTCTCTAGAAAACCCTGAATATACACAGAAAGGAAAATGAAGATCAATTTGAAAAATTGCAAGCTTGTGATGTGGAAAAATAGTGACACTAATACATTATTGGTTGACCTGTGAACTGATTCAACCATTTTGGAGAACAATCTGGAATTGTGACCAGTTATAAAACTGTGTATACTCTTAGACCTAGCAATACCATGATGGATCTGTATCTCAAGGTAATAAAGAAAAAAGGAAAAGAACCATTATGTTCTAAAATATTTATAGCAACTCTCTTTGTGGTGGCAAAGAAGTGGAAATTGAGGGGAAGTCCATCAATTGGGGAATAACTGAACAAGTTGTGGCACATGATTGTGATGGAATACATCATAAGAAATGAAGAGCAGATTAATTTAAAACAAAACATGGGGGCAGCTAGGTAGCTCAGTGGATTGAGAGCCAGGCCTAGAGATGGGAGGTCCTAGGTTCAAATCTGGCCTCAGACACTTCCCAACTGTGTGACCCTGGGAAAGTCACTTGACCCCCAGTGCCTACCTTTACTACTCTTCTGCCTTGGACCAATACACAGTATTGACTCCAAGACGGAAGGTAAGAGTTTTAAAATAAATAAAAATAAAACAAAACATGGAAAGATCTACATGAAATTATGAAAAGCAAAACAAGTAGAAAAAAGAAAATGTTATATACAGCTACAGAATAAATGTTTGAAGAATAACTTGTCAATGTCTTCCTCCAGAGAAAGAAGTGACAAATAAGTGACAAAAGACATAATTTACATATACAAATATTTTTATGCTGAGCAATTGTCTGGTTCAGGCAGGGAAAATAATAAGGAAGATACCTGGGAATTTTTGTGTAATCAAAAAACAAATTTAAAAAAAATTATAAGCAAACCAAAATTAGGAGGAAAGCAACAAACTGGGAAAAAAACCTTTGTAACAAAACTCTCTGACAAAGGTTTACTTTCCCAAATACATAAGGAATTAAGTCAAATTTGCAAAAAAATTCAAGCCATTCCCCAATTGACAAATGGTCAAGGTATGAATAGGCAGTTCTCAGATGAAGAAATCAAAATGATCAATAATTACATGAAAAAATGTTCTAAATCCCTCCTGATTAGAGAAATGCAAATAAAAACAACTCTGAGGTACCACCTCACACCTAGCAGATTGGCCAATATGGCAGCAAAGGAAAGTAATAAATGTTGGAGGGGATGTGGCAAAACTGGGACATTAATGCACTGCTGGTGGAGATGTGAATTGATCCAACCATTCTGGAGGGCAACTTGGAATTATGCCCAAGAGGCCTGAAAAGACTGCTTGCCCACTATCAATAATATGAAATAGGTCTTAATCAATGACACAAGTTAAAACCATCGGAAATGTGTATCAGCTATGGGGGGGGGGGGAGTCGGAGGGGTGAAGGGGAAAGTAAGAATATGAATCATGTAACCATGTTAACTTTTCTAAAAAATAAATATTATTAAATGTTAAAAAAAAGACTCCTTGCCCTTTGATAATAGGGAAAAATATGTATACAAAAATATTTATAGCCATGCTCTTTGTAGTGGTAAAAAATTGGAAAATGAAGGGATGTCCTTCAATTGGGGAATGGCTGAACAAATTGTGGCATCTGACAGTGATGGAATACTATTGTGCTGAAAGGAATGATGAACTGATTTCTATGTAAACTGGAAAGTCCTCCAGGAATTGATACAGAATGAAAGGAGCAGAACCAGAAGAACATTGTACACAGAGACAGATACATTATGGCACAATAAAATGTAATGGACTTCTCTACTAGCAGCAATGCAATGACCCAGGACAATCCAAGGAATTTATGAGAAAGAACGCTACCCACATCCAGAGAAAGAACTGTAGGAGCAGAAAGGCAGAAGAAAAACATATGATAGATCATGTGGTTCGATGGGGATATGTTTGGGGTTTGGGCATTAAAAGATCACTCTACGGCAAATATGAATACTATGAAATAGGTTTTGAACAATGATACATGTATAACTCAGTGGAATTGCTTATCGGCTCCAGGAGGAGGGAGGAAAGAGGGGGTGAGAAAAATCATGAATCATGTAACCATGGAAAAATATTCTAAATAAATAAATTATAACCAAAAAAAGGCACATGAATACCAACTAAAAAATAATAAAAATAAAAATTATAAGCAAAAAAAACAAAATCCACCAAGCTTACCTGAACAATAGTACTCTCTTCCAAATAAAGCAACAACTTAAACTTTGTTACTATATGGTTACCCTAATACCATTTTCTCTGTTATATTAATAATAATTATGCATCTATAACAGATTTTTATATACAATCTCTTCTAACACCAGTGCCTTTAGAATATAAAGCACTTCAATCTGGGTGATTTCTGAGGTTCTTTCAAAAGGACCTCAAAAAACATTCAGGTTCATCTCATCATTTTATAAATTAATAAATTAGTACCAAGAGAGGTGGAGTTGGAGCAGACAGTAGCAGAAAAGCTACTACTAAAACCCGAATATTGGTTCATATTCTTTTGCCTGTGCTATATAGTTTTATAAAGCATCTCACCATTCCCTACATAAAATAAAATTTTAAAAATTCCATTAAATAACATTTTATTCCCTGTGTCTCTGCTCATGAGACAGGTAGAGAGAAGGAGGAAACAACAAAAGCATTGCAAATAATTGTTTTGGCAGCCAAATAAGACCAGAAATATACTAAAAACGAGTCTTCTCTATCTAACCATCTTGCAATTCCTTCCTTTTTCCATTTTAGACACAGAGTCTGGGTTGAGCTATGAACTCAGAGATGACTCAGAGCCCAAACTCACCTTCCTGTATGTGGAGAGCTGTTCCCTAAGGCTCTGACAATACAGCATGGTTCCCAGGGCCACTTGCTGGACCAGTTGTTGAAACTTTAAATTTCTAGAAACAAAATCTGTCTCACAGTTCACCTGTAGGTAAAAATTATGATATAAACGACAGTTTGGTGGCAAATTCCTAAAAATGAGAAGGATTAATTTTTGTACAAACAAAAATAAAGCTAGATTGTATTTTAGACATAACTACATCTCCTTAATCTTTAAATCACCATTCCTATGCCATCAGAAGTCCAGAAATTTAAGTGACTCTTGCCATAATGAATTAGACAACATGCCAGTTGAGAAAATCTTTTCAGAACATTACCAGTGATGCTTTGAGCATGAATTTATAACTAAGCTGGACCTTCTCCCTTTTAATTTTATTTCCCATCTTCATTTCCTTTGTTCTAGACCTTATTTGTCCTCTCCTTTCCCTTTTTCTGATCCTTCATCTACAATGACACCCAAACTTCTTCCAAGTCCCCTCCCCTCTCTCCATCAGTTAATGTACATAATTTCTAAGCCCTTGAGGAAACCTTTCAAGACTAGATGAAGAAGCATGGATTCATAACTACCTTGAATTAACAACTGAACATTTAAGCAATACCTATGATATGCATGAAAATCACTAAAGACCTAATCAGAACATGGCATGGAAGTAACACTAAGATTTTAAAGGCTGTGCCAGTGGGACAAAAACTCTAAAAGGTCCTACAGCAAGCTGGAAAGGTTTCAAGTCAAAGCCCCTATGATATCTATTATTTGTCTGTTGTCCAAGAAGAAAACTAACTAAATTTGGAGGGGCTCCTCCCAGATTGTCCAAAGAATAATGCCAAAAAATCTCTCAAACACAATTTGCTAAGTTTTAGAGAAGCTATGATTGACATCAAAAGTACTATGGCAAGGGGGCAGCTGGGTAGCTCAGTGGATTGAGAGCCAGGCCTGGAGACGGGAGGTCCTGGGTTCAAATCCAGCCTCAGACACTTCCCAGCTGTGTGACCCTGAGCAAGTCACTTGACCCCCATTGCCTACCCTTGCCAATCTTCCACCTATAAGTCAATACACAGAAGTTAAGGGTTTGAAATTTAAAAAAAAAAAAAAAAAAAAAAGTACTATGGCAAGACAAAGCTGGGGACACAGAAGTTATGGGCAAGTAAATACCCTTGATGCCAGGAATACAAAGATGAAGTTAATCAAGTGGCTTCACTCAAGGAACTTACATCTTGGCAATAGGGGAAATGAGGGGTTTGTATAAATGGAGATTTTGAACCTTGGACTTCATCCCCCATAAATCCTTAGTTTTCCCAAAATTCCCTTTAATCTCTCCTGTGCCTCCATGTTTTCATGGTCATGTTATTGTTTATAGTTGGCTGTAACTCCTCCCTCTTCCTCTTTTGCTCCAGGGAGTGAGCTCTGTGAGTTCAGCACCTTTTCCTCTAGTTTTTTTTTTATGTTAGTTTATTATTAATAAAACTTTATAAAATATAATATTTAGTTATTGAATATTAATTTTAAAATTCACAGGTTGGAAGAGATTTGATCCATGAATTTTCAATGGCATGGGAAACTCCCTCTATCTAAGCAAGTCAATACCTTTTCTTCAGATTATTATTTCCAGTGACTTATCCAAGGTCACAAGGACAATCTGAGTCAGAGAAGGGCCTTGAATTGCCAGTTTTCCTGGTTCCAAGACTAGCTTTCTATCTATTACACAATACTGCCTCTCTAAAGGTAAAGAGATAAACACAAATTAGAATAAAAATGCAACGGAGTATTCGGAGAGACCCAAGAAGATAAACTTCGTCTCAATATTCCTTTGTGCATTTTTATATAAAACTGAGATCACTGAGACCATATGTATTGATGACTTCTGATTACACTGCCTACTTAGTTCCACTGAATCTCTGACAACTCTTCTGGAGTTTATAACTTTTCCATCCAAAATATCTGGTACAAGTAATAAAATATTTTAAGATCAACACCTATTCCTGGAAAGTGGTGTACTTGAGGGGCTCACCTCTACCATTACAGCTGAATTTCCTTCTTGTAACAATCCAATCAGCCCTTCTTTAGTTTTTCTACCCTGAAGTTTAGTAGCTTTGCTCCATCCTTCCTTCTGGGCCTGCTTATGTAGCCAAGCTTCTGCCTGCAGATCATAGGAGAAGGAAAAAAAGCATGTCAGATATAGAATTCTGGAACTGCAAAGTCTAAACGTTTTCCTGTCTTTAATTTCTCTCTGTTTGCTCTGAACTCCAAGATGTTTAATAAAATGACAATCTGGAGTGTAAGGCAAAAATCAAGTCTTGTAATAATGGGTTCCTGAGATAAAAAGTCTTCATCATCTACTTTTTAAAAAATAACCCTTATTTCCCATCTTAGAATCAATATTGTGTATTGGTTCCAAGGCAGAAGAGAGGTAAGGGCTAAGCTGGGGTTAAGTGATTTGCTCATGATCAGAGAACTAGGAAGTATCTGAGGCCACATTTGAACTCCAGACCTCCCAATTCTAGGCAACGCTCTCTATCCACTGAGCCACCTACAGTTATAGCTCTATAACAGGAAAGGCTTAATACATTCAGAATAATAGCAACTAACATTATATAATACCTTCCTTCACAACTGGCTTCAAAGATTTATTTTGAAAAAAGCCTGTATTTGGCCAACATGGAAATATGTTTTGCAAGACTTCACATATACAATTGATATACGTTATTTACATCTATATACATGTATATAGATGTATGTATGTATTAGGATCATTTTACAGATAAGAAAATGTTGGGGAAGTTAGGGTATCTGAGTCCAAATTCAAGCTTCCTCCTCCTACTACCTCCCAAAAGAAGGTTCCAAGGTCCCAAAGCCAATCCGAGTCAAAAATGGCCCTTGAATTTCCAGTCTTCCTGACTCCAAGACTAGCTTCTCTTTACCACTTGAAAGGCACAAAGGTCTCCGCCTAGAAAATATGGGGCTAGCAGTAGTCCTGAATTAAATTCTCCCCAAATTAAGGCCCCATAGGCTGGAGTATTGGATTTGGAGTCAGAAAGGTTTATTTAAATCTTGCCTTTAATACTAACTGTGTGAATCAAGCAAGTCACAACTACTTTGAGACTTCATTTCCTCCTCTATAAAATGTATGTCTTACTTCTCAGGACTGTTGGAAGGTTCAAAGGAGGGAATGTGTATAACTTTCTGCATACTTCAGAATGCTGTCTATATGTCAGCAGGGTTGTTCTGATATAGTTGTTTCCCTTGAGTAGAGGCTTGATTGCATGGTTAAATGAATGAGAGGCATGACTCCATGAACACTTTTGCTATAAAACTATAAAACATAACCATTATTTGTTAAATGAATATCATAAATACTGATTGAGCATGATAAGAGTGGGGGGGGAAAGGGAGTGGAGGTTCTTGGCCTATAGTTCCTAAATTTTAATATTGTGACAAAATACAACTGATCTCCTCTGTAATCCTATGTATTTAAAACATTCCTCTTAGAAGGGGTCCACTGGCTTCACCATTCATTCATTTTTTGTTTTTAAAACCTTTACCTTCTGGTCTTAGAACCAATACCAAGGACTGTTTCCATGACAGAAGAATGGTAAGGGCTAGGCAATTGAGTTAAGTGACTTGCTCAGGGTCACACAGCTAGCAACTGTCTGATGCTAGATGGGAATTCAGGTCCTCCTGACTCCAGTTCTGGCTCTCTATCCAGTGTGCTACCAAGTTGCCCCATTCATTGTTCACTCATACAATAAAATTTTATTAAGTTCCTACCATAATCGATGGGGATACAAAAGGAGACAAAAGCCAATCCCTGTCCTTAAGAAGTCACAATCTAATGGATTTGCCAGATAGCCAAAGGCTCAATACAGGTTAAGAACTTCTTCCCTGGAACTCTGAAGGGCCGAGTTCAGATCCAGTCCTAAATCTTCCAACCCATGTGACCTGGAATAAATCAACTGAACTCCGCCTCAGAGTCCACTCAAGGAGACTCATTTTAAATGCAATATGAGGGCCTCAAGTTTCCTTCCCTGTCCAAAGAGCTTTCCCTCACCTGGGCCAGGTCCCCGCCACAAGTTTCCAGCGCTTTCTTACAGTTGGTGAAGGAGTAACCCGTCTTCCGCCTCAGCTTCTGCAGATGCTCCTTGCTGGAGACCACCTCGGGCCTCACAACTCCGAAGAGGCGGGACCCCAGGAGCACCTAGGGAAGCAGGCAGGAGGTGAGAAGGGAGGGGCCCAAGGGTCGGGGGAGGAGTAGGGAGGGGGAGGAGGCTGGAGGTGAGGGAAAGACCGGAGGAGGGCAGGAGGAGGAAGTAAGAAGGTATTCGAAGGAGAAATAAAGAGTATAGGGGAGGCAGGAGGGAAGAAGGGAAGCAGCCTGGAGTGGGGTGGGCAGAGGTAAGGAGAGACACGAAGGGCAGTAACTAGGGGGAGAATGGGAAGAGTGGAAGTGAGAAGGAGGTGGGAAGGGAGCAACCTGGAGGAAGGGAGAAAAGAAGTAAGAAGGGGGCGGGAGGAAGGCAACGGGGGTAGCGGGCCAGACGAGGTGATGGGGGGAAGAGGGAAAGCTGCAGCCTAGGTGGGAAAGGGAACCTGCGAAAGAGGAGGCGGTGGAGAGAGCTGGGTGGACTCGAGCTCCGCAGCCACATCCCCTTACCGGACGGCTCCGGCGCCCCAAGTCCCGGAAAAGGCGCAACAAGGGAAAGAAGGACATGTTCTTCAGCCCCGGCAGCAGCTGCCGGCTGACTAGGGTGCATGCGCGAACCAGAAAGGGCAGGGGCAAAGGTGGAACCTACGGAGCGACGGCTGGGACAAACCTCTCAAGCCGGCCCCGGACTCGAGTTAGGGGAGGGCAGTGCTATCCGCCAGCCTGAGGTTCCCTGATTCGTTGGGCGTCCGAGGGGAAATGGAACGTCGCTCAAGGATTGGCTAGAGCGGGAAAAGGGGTGTGTCATTGTCCCGAAGCCCCCTCTACGGCACCTGCCAATTACTGTGGTACCCCAGTTAGGTTCAGAGAAGAGGCGGGAAAAGCTCGTGGTAGGGAATAATATTGATGTTTATACACTTAAAGTACTTGGCTCACAGCTTCCCCGATGAGGGAGATGGTGCAAAGAGTCGTCCTCATTTTAGAGAGGAGTAAACCGAGGTCCAGAGAGGTGCCTTTTTACGTAACTGATCCAGAGACTGAGCTCTTTAAGAGTGAGGACTGTCTGCCTTTCTGTGCATCCCCAGCACTTAGTACTGTGCTTGACACACAGTAGGAGCTTTAAAAAAAATGCCTTTTCAATTCCAATGCCCTTTACACTAAACCATTCTCCCTCTTTTAGGAAGCGATAGGCCTGCTGCACCCTAAATCCCTACCACCCTCAAAATGGGAAGCTCAGTCTGGAATTAGACACTCCATTCTCCTGTGTTCCTACATATAAAACAAGCTAAATACCCTTTCTTCCAAAGCCTAATAAACTTTAGGGCCTTAGATGCAGAAGAGACTTTAAATGTTCCTATCTTTCCTTTAAAAAAAAGAAAAAAGAAAGAAAAAACGAAAACAAAATTGAGAGCATGCCTACCACCAGGGTAAGCACGTGAATCATAAAAGAATATTTATTCATTGGTTACTATGTGAAAAGCACTAAGTGTTGGGGATACAGACAGAAAAGCAAGGAAGTCCTGCTTGCTGTAAGAGACAGAGTCAGAGGCAATTACTCTGCCAATGACCCACAATATCCCATCAAAATTCTTTCCCTCTCCCCATCCCAAAAGCTCCAGGTCAGTTTTCCTGCTCAGCCTCCACATCCAAGAACAAGAATTAAGAACCTTATTATGGTCTACCCATCAGGGCTTTTGTGAGGCAGGGGTCTGGGGCTTCCAATAAGTTGATGCCCAGGTTTTGATTTGGAAGAAATGGCAAAGTTAGGATGGGGACAAGAGAACCAAAGAAAGTAGAGAAATGAAGACAGAGAAACTCCTGCCCAGGACCCAGGAATCAGCGGTGTTTGGTCATTATTCTTGGCTCTATATATGCCAATATTCTTCACTTCTTCCCAATATCAAGAGAAAGAAGACTGGTCAGAGGAATGTGTGTGATTAGTGGTACGGAAGAGCTAGATATGGCATCAAATGCCTCTCAACCTCCCCTATGTGTAGCCCTATATATGTTAATGTTCTCTTCCTCATCTCGCTGTGCCAGCTCCAGCTGAAAATGCTGTGGTAACATATCATGAAAGAAACTCTTGGTCCTGTGCTCTTCTCTCATCTTGGAGGCCAGATAGATAGTGCCATTAGGTCCACACAGGTGTCTTAGGGTGCCCAGGAGCAGTGGAAAGGTAGGCTCCAGATACACGATATCAGCTCCTAATACCAAGTCATAGTCTCCAGGAAACACACCCTGGTCTAGCCCCCAGGCCAGAGCTCGGACCTGTGCGCGGCCACCAACTGGCACATTAGCTTGAACATTTCCCTGAATCTGCTCCAGGGCCAGAGGCAGGTCGGTGATGGTGACATCTCCCCCTGGAAGAGAGAAAACAGGAAAAAAAGTAAGATCTAGGGACCAGCTGAGAGATCACCCTTCAGAAAAGCCTCAGAAATTTTCAGTTCTTAGTAACTTCAGAAAAGTGACTCCTTATTGGCTCTCAAAATTCAGCAAACATAATTGCAGAGGGTAACATTTATAAAGCACTTTGCGGATTATAAAAGGCATTTTTTGCATACATCATATTTGATCCTCAAAACAATTCTCTGAGGTAGAGATGGTATTATTATATCCGTTTTACAGATGAGGAACCTAAGGTTGATGGAAGTTAAGTGATTTGCCCAAGATCACATAGCTACTAAGGGTCTGAGGTAGGATTTGAAGGCAGATCTTACAGATTCCAAATCCAAAATTAGCTCCACTATACAACTTAGTTATCTCAAGTCATTGTGTTTGATGCTGAGAACATAAAGGTGACAAAAACAAAGCCTTGTCTTCAAGGATATTCAAGCTTATGGGGGGAAAAGTCACATGTACACAGTTAGTTATGATAGAAGGCAGATTTTTTAGTGACAAAACAGTTTCTAACACAAACCCAGTCAGGAATTCAAGTATTCCCAAACTATCTCAGCAACCTCATCTTTCAGTGCTATAAAAAAATGGAATTCTGGAAGCAGCTAGAAAACCAGCCCTGAGGTTGGGAGGAAGTGGGTTCAAAACTGGCCTCAGACCTTTCCTAGAGGTGTGATCCTGGGCAAATCACTTAATCCCAATTGCTTAGCCCTAGCCAAATTGATTCTTAGTATCAATTCTAAGACAGAAGGTAAGAGTTTTAAAAAATGAAACTAAGACAAATCAATCCTCTCTTTTTACCTTTTATATAACTTGTATATTTGACAGAGAATAGCCTCCTCCCCACAATACTTCAATCTTACTGTCAACTGCCCAGAACAGCATATAACTGTTTTAGAAGAGAATGAGATGAATAAAATAGTTGGAGGAAGGATATGGTAATGGTGGAGTAAAGAGATTATTAAAAATAATTCCCTGAAAATTAACTGATTAATACGGATTGAGGAGTCAGACAAATATTCCAATTGGGGGAAAAGAGCATATAACAATAGTATACAAGGACACCTGTCTAGTGCCTAACAGAAAATAGATAATATTATATAATAGATAATAAATTATTGTTGATCAACTGTTCACGCTAACCTCTGACCTCAAAGTCAACATAGATGTTGATGTTCCTTTGAGCATGCTTATCTCCCAATTCATTAACCTCCTTAACATCCATACTCTTTGTTCTCTGTCATAAATACACCACACACAGACACAGACACAGACACACACACACACACACACACACACACACACACACAGAGGAAGGACCAAACTGAAGTGTTATACCTCCCTGATGTTCAAGTCCCAACTTCCTATTTTCATTCATGAAGTCCTATCCTTCCATCTCCTTTCCGTTAATCCTCCCATGCCTATTCCATGTCTACACAGGACTTTTAGTCTCTCTTCTACTGCTACCACCAACTCCATCCTATATCTCAATCTATCATTCTGACTCAGTTTCCTTACTTTTACATCACATTGCCTTGTACAAGGAAAATAATTGCTAGTAGACTGAATGACTCAACCTCAACGTTGACCCCTTTAATTCTCTAATCTAGAATTCTTTGTCCCATTATCCTATCATTGGTTATACTGTGCCAAAACAAATACCCAAGGGGTTGCTTCTATCATCCTTCTCCATTCATATTCCCAGCTACAGAATATTGTGGTGAAAAAGACGAGAGGATACTCACTGGGTTTTGTTAAAGGGATTTTTTTAAATCTCTCCCTCTGTCTCTTTAAGAGGCAAAAGAGCAGGATTTCTAAGTAGATCAGAGCTTGACAGGTGTCAGTGAGCCAGAGCTGAAGATTCTGTTACCAGGAGAGAGAAAAAGGAAGCATCTGTGACAGTTGGGGCTTTTTGCCTCTGGATCTCAAGAATGTAGGAGGTCTGTCTCTGAGGCAAAGGGCCACTGGCAGTTGGGTGATAGAAACTGATTGAAGGAATTAGTGAGTGGTGGCTGTCAATATTTAGGAAGATAGGTAGTTAGCGAATCAATTTTTAGATAATGTAGGTTAGATCTTGCCAGGCAAGAAGAACCTGTCCTCATAAGACAGTTAGAAGTAGGGTTTTAGAAATGTTAGATAATATTAGGAATTTAGGGATAGTCATAGGGTACTAGAATAATAATCTCCCTTTCCTCCTTTTCTATATTCTATCTGTACTTCTCAAATTAAACTAAGTGTTTTATTCAACTGCTCTCCTCACTTTTTTTGGACTCCTACTTTTAACCCTTACAATCTCCTACAAGCTCGTGTTAGCCAACATTATGTGCTTACACTAATAGTGGGCCTTTAGAGCTGCACAAAAACCTTTTATTCTTCTCTGACTTTCTATAACACTCTCTACAACAGTCCTTCCAAAAATTTTGTATCAACAATCATTTAACATTTATTAAACATCTAGGCATTGGGTCTACAAAGACAAAGATGAAATAGTCCCTGGTTTGGGGTGTTTTCTTCTTGTTAGGGGAGACAACATAAACATACATAAGTATAAAATCATTAAAGGATGGCCTGTTCAGTTATTCCTCACCATACTGTAGATCTATTGCCTAGATAGATTTTCTGTTATATATGTTCCTTCTCCATTATAGGAAGAAGAAAAAGCCTATTTATCTTCTTGTTAGCTCTGAGCCCCCAGCCAGAAATCAGACAGTACTTCTGGCAAAGAGCTTCAGAATCTTTATCTCTTCTCTAGGTAGGTGTCCTCTTCAGTTGCTTCCCCCCAAGTGAATTCCAAATCAATAGAAGGCAAAAGCAAATGCCAGTGATTATCACTGTTTACAGACAAAGTAAACATTTAAAACAAAGACCAAACTTAACCTTCATGTTCAAAGGAAAAAACTTCAAACCCCCATGAAAGAGCTCAAGGAGAGAAAGAAGATATAGAACTATATAAATATAAAACCTATATTTAGCTACACAGTTTCTAAACTATCTTGACTGCTGTGAGGAAGATTAGTTAAATATAGTTTATATGGACCTAGCAGGAAGGGCTGGAGCATTCCAAGATGGAATGAAGGAGCAGGAAGTTGCTTGTGCTCTGAGAGAGACTCCATTAGAGGTTGGCACAAAACTGTTGCTAGCCCTGGGAGATCTCAGACCTGCATCCTGATTCCCTGAGATCCTGAGTGGTGGTGGCTTTCAGCAAGTGGACAAGACCTACAGAGCTGCTCCAAGTGGAGGAGGGGTTTGGGATCTGGTGGACAGCATCTCAAGCACGCTCTCTCTACTTGGGTACCTTGGACGGCCTTGGCTTTTGACATCCTGTGATCATCTTTGGATTACCGTGAAAACCCTCAAAGCCACCCTCAGCCCCTTTAACTATGCTGGTCAAACCTGGCTGGAACCAGGTTTGAAGCAGCCTTCCCCAGTGATTCCAGAACTGCTTCTTTGAGCTCTTCCTGGCCTAGGTCAATTAGAATTAGAGTAGAGAAGTCCTCCCCTTGCCCTGTGGAATTGCCTTTTAGTTTTAAGTGTAGAATCCCCTATCCCACCTTTATTAGAAAATCATAATTAAAACTGTTAAAACCCTTTACCTTGCCGGCTGGTTCCAAAGTCCCTGGCCTGTGAGCAGAGTGACAGTTGGGGCTAACTGCCATTCTTGATTCTTGGTCTCCCTATCCTGGCTGGTCCTGTCACTCCTTCAACCCAGTGTGTGTACCCACAAACCATTAGGACACATTTACATCCCTGGTGCCCCACTCTTTTTACATGGCATACCTCACGGCTGATCAACCCAATCAGTCTCATTCTCAGACCACTGATGGGTTTTGGTGTATCCTCTGCAAAGTGCTGAGCCCGTATTAAGTGCTATATAAATGCTCATTCCCTTCTCCTCCCTTTCACTTCAATTTTTACAGCTTCTATTTCCTCAGCTCTAGGTTTCTTCTGCCCCTCCAGTCAGAAGATCAATTCTTGACTTTTAAAAATCACCTTGAGGCTTCAACCTATCCTAACTGATTCACTGGAATGGTAAGTAGAACATAAAGCAGACACTTGATACAACCAAATAGTTTACAGTTAAAACACTTCTTTTTTGGCCCCTCTTCTATGATTAGGTCCTGAGTTTTCAAGAACCACTCTCTTACATAAGAATAAACAAAAGAAATATAAAGTAATGAGGGAGGAAGCACTAGCAGCTATGGTGATCAGAAAGGGCTTAATTTAGATGGACTTGAGCCCAGTTTTGAAAGAAACTTGTTTCTAAGAAACAGAGGTAAGAAGGGAATGAATCCAAGCATGGGAGATTGTGAAGGCTTTGAATACCAAACAAAAGAAACTATATTTGATCTCAAAAGAAAAAGGAAAAAGCCACTCCAGGTTATTAAGAAGGAGAGTGACAAGGCCAAATCTTTGCTTTAAGAAAATAATGTTGAGAGCTGTATGTAGGAAGGATTGGAGAAGGGAGAGACTTGAAGCAATCAAACCAGTTACAGTGATGGGCAAACTACAGCCCGAGGGCCAGATGTGGCCCCCTGAAATGTTCTATCTGGCCATGTGACATTATTCCTGATCTGATGAATACAATGAGTAGGATACAATACAATGAAACTTCAAAAGAGTTGCCTTAGAAATAGACTGACAATGAGCATTTCCTTTCCTTTGGCCCCCTCTTTAAAAAGTTTGCCCATCACTGAATTAGAAGATTACTACAAGATAAACAATTATAAGGACTTAAACTAGGGTGATGGCCATTTCAGTAGAGAAATGGGGGCAGATTCAAGAGAGGTTGAAGAGATATCTCTATCCTCAAAAAAAATCATTCATCTCCAGGAGTTATCATCCTATATCTCTCTTCCTTTTCATGGTTAAACTCCATGAGAAAGCTATTTACAACAGTGACTCTTTCTTTCCTCTCACTCCCTTTTTAACCCTCTACATTCTGACTTCCTGGCTTTACCATTCAAATGAAACTGCTCTCTCCAAAGTGAATGATAATCTCTCAATCACCAAATCCAAAGGTCTCTTCTCAATCCATATACTTCTTGATCTTTCTGTAAACTTTGACACTGTCAATGACCACTTTTTCCTTCTTTATATATATTTGTGACACTATTCTATCCTGATTCTCCTGTCTCAGTATTCTTTGCTAGATCATCCAGGCTTTACAGGCCCTCTAACTTTGGATGTTTCCCCAAGGTTCTATCCTGGGCCCCCTTCTCTTCTCCCTCTATAGTTTTACCTGTGGCAATCTCATCAGCTCCAAAAGATTAAATTATCAAATAGTTCTGAGATCTACTTATCCTAATTCTAATTTCTCTCCTGTCCTCCATTCTCAAATCTTCAACTACTTATTGGACATCTCAAACTGAATATCTCATAAAGATTTCCAATTCATCATATCTAAAACTGAACTCATTGTCTTTATCCCTCCCCACCCAATCCACCCTTCTTCCTATCTTCCCCTTGACTCATGTCTCAGACCCATATCCAGCTGCCATGTCCTTCCAATTCTGCATCCCTTGTAATGCCCCCTTCTTTTCTCTGACTCTGAAACCACTCACACCTGGAATAGTGTAATAGCCTTCAGTTGGCCTCCATGCCTCAAGTTTCTCAACATTCCACTCCACCCACCACAAGGAAGTCATCTCTGGCTTCCATCAAGACTCACCTAAAATCTTACCTTCTAAAAGAAATCATCCTGGTTTCCTCTTTAAAGAGAAGACCTTTCTGTTGAGATTGCCTGCCATTTATCCTGGATATATCTTGTTGGTACATGGTTGTTTACATGTTGTCTCTCATATTAAACTGTGAACTCCATGAAAGCAGGCACCGTATTTGCCTTTCTTTGAATCTCTAGCACAGGGCCTGGCACGTGGTAGTTGTTAAAGATAGTTTCTAGACTCAGTATTTGATTGTTGCTGTTAATCAGATACTCTAGAAAGGGCCAAGGTAACAGTATTGGGCCTACTTTGTAGGTTTGCCCAATGGATAACATAGGAGACAGATGTATAAAATCATCTTAATTTAATAGAAGTTAAAAGTATTTAATAAGGTAATAAATAAGCAGAAACCCGAAAAACTAAAGAAATACTAAGCTTTTACCCGATTGCAACTAGACCTCACATTCTTTTTTCTCCTGGAAACCAGGCTACTCTATTTCTCCTTACCACTAAATAAACCCAGATTTTCCTATCTAAATAACCTTTTTTTCCAATAACTTATAAATAATATATTTATCTTAATCTCTGTCTCTAAACTTATCAAAAGTCCAAGCTAAAGCAAGTTGGTTGAGGCCTAGCAGAAGTTCAGCCTTGGGTCTGGGTTTCACCCAGAGCCCATAGAAAAACAAGATCTGGTTTCTTCTCTGTCAGTAACTTCACTTCAAACACAGCCAAATGATCAACAAATTCCAAGTGCTGATATTCCCAAAATATCACAGGGAAAAACCAAGGAGCTCAGAGAGAACACTGCTTCTGAGACCAGCTAAGGTCCTATAGAGTCAGTCAGCAAACTCCCACTCAGCTATTCCTAAAATGTTTCCACAGGGAAAAGCCAGGGAGCTCAGAAAGATGCTCCTTCTTGGACAAAAGTTCTGAACCAAGACCCAGTCAGTCAGAAACTGCTCAGAATCTCAGATCTCTCTGTGGCAGTTAAATTTTTCAACCCCCACCTAGGAATTCCATCAGAATTCTTTTTCTTTTTTTTAAACCCTTACCTTCTGTCTTGGAGTCATTTACTGTGTATCGGCTCCAAGGCAGAAGAGTGATAAGGGTAGGCAACGGGGGTCAAGTGACTTGCCCAGGGTCATACAGCTGGGAAGTGTCTGAGGCTAGATTTGAACTTAGGACCTCCTGTCTCTAGGCCTGGCTCTCAATCCACTGAGCTACCCAGCTGCCCCCTCCAACAGAATTCTAACAGAGGCTTGGGCTCCAAACTCCAAACTGATCTTAAGGCAACTTGGCAAAATTCTCTTCTGCCACTCAACTTCTCAAAATAAATTACTAATCAATATACTCCTAATATAGTTAATTAATAAAATCTTGTTGTATATGTATAACCTATATCATAGTACCTGTCTTCTTGGGGACGTAGGAAGATGTGAGAGGGCAAAAGAGAATATGGATTGCAAAATGTCAGAAAATGAGTATTAAAAATTGCATTGACCTGAAAAAAAATACTGTTGACCTGAGATAGAAAAAACAAAACTTGATTAGGTATGTGGCTTGAGAGAGAGTGGAGAACAAGGATAACACTGAAGCTAGGGAGCTGAGAAGTGAGAGAGCAAAAAGAAAATAAAGACAATTCAGTTTTTTCTAGGATATATGTAGGACAATGGCTTAAGGAGATGGTCAGGTCTTTTGATTTTTTTTTTGTAAGGCCAGAGAAGATTTGAATATATTTGTGGACAACAGCCAAATAATTAGCATATCAGGAGAGACTAATGACTAGAAAGAAAGAAGAAAGGATGCTAGAGAAAATGGCAAGGGGTTAACAGTACATGTAGGAGAGCTGGCCATTGTAGGGAAAAGCCTACAAATCAGAGAAAAGTCTCTTCATCAGAGACTGAAGAAAGAGGGAAGGGAAGGGGTGATGGCAAGAGGCTTTTTGAGTTGTAGAGATGAGGAGGAGAAGAAGATCACAGAGAACAGCCTTAATTCTCTCAGTAAGTTATCAGAGGAGATCCTCAGCTGAGTGGGGAGAGGAGTGATGGGGCAGGCTTGAAGAGAGAAGAGAAGGTTTGGAACAGATGTAATGAGGAAAAGAATCAATCAGAGAGGGGGAAAACATCAGCCTTCCTGCAAGAAAGACACAGTTCAAGTCAGATAATATACATTTTAATGGACTTAAGTCAGGATGATTTCCACTAACTCTGTTCAGCTGCAGAAGTGTAGGAGACAAATAGTGGTGGTAATCCAGGGTGGATTTTGGCAAAGCAAGAGCAATATGTACTAACTTCCTATTAGAACAGGAATTTATTTTATAAACAAACAATATAAAGGTAATGTTATAAGGTGAGAGTCTAGAAAGGGATTATAAAGAGTGATAGCTTGAGAGATGCTGAAGATATTGTCTTCCTGTCACATGTGGAAAGTTGGGGAAGGCAAAGACAAAAATGGGGAAGCCTCTTTCTTGGGGAAACAATTTTAGCATTTATCTTATAAAGAGGGTTGAAGAAAAAAAGACTTTTTTGATGTACTGAGTAAATAAGTGAATGAAAAAGAATTTATTACAAACTTAGTATGTGCTAAACACTGGACTAAGTGATAAAGATAAAAATGCAAAAGTGTGTAATTAGAATTTCTGTACCCTAAAACTACTATTCCCAGCACCCCAATCTCCTCACATTACATGCTGACATAGAGAGGATATAAATTTTGTGTAGCCTCACTTCACCCTTTCTCTTCTTCCTGTAATGGTGGCTGTCAGAAGTCTTTTTAAACAGGCAAGAGAATTTCCCGCTCAGGGATGAAAGGGCTTTTAACTTAGAAACTGCAATAGCACAGCATAGATGCTGCCTACCCCATTTATCTCCCAGGTTGATTTTATACTGACCCTGGGGTTTTTCATGCTTCTGGCTGGGAGAGTGAAAACTGAGGGTTTAACCCACACGGGGGTCTTCCTTGCCACCCATCTAGACCATAAAACCCAGCATAACAGTGGGACAGCTCGTAGCTCAGTGGTTTTAAAGCCAGATTTTTGGAAATTAGGCTCTGGCTTCCTGACCCAAACTATTATCTCCTCTATTCCTAGCACAGCCACATACTTTACTGTCATAGACTTGTGCTCAGCATTTTTCTCAATACTAAATCATGAGTATTCCAGGAATATTTGCTTTCACCTGGAAAGGTTCTTATGGACCTGGTGCCGACTGCCACAAGGGTTTGTGGACAGTCCTACATTATTCTCACAAATTTTGAGTCAAGATACAGATAATATTAAATTTAAGAATAGCTATTTAATTCAATACGTGAATGATTTGCTCTTAGCCTCACCACATGCCACAGCATTCCAAGAAGATAGCAGATCTTCTTTTAGACTACATAAGAGAGGCCACATGGTCTCAAACACAAAAGTTCAGTGGTATATCCCTAAAGTGGAATATTTAGGGTTCATTTTAACTGCTAGTTCCTGCTCCATTTCCCCTAAGCACATTAAAGATACTCAAAAATTGTGTGCACCCTCCACTAAGAAACTGTTGAGGGCAATTCTTGGAGAAACAGGTTTTTGTAGGCAGTAGATCCCTTGCTATGGGGAAATCACCAGGCCCCTTATTGGTCTGTCACAAATTCAGTCCCTGAACCCCTTAAATTAGTGGCAGAACACTTGTCAGCTCTTTCTAAATTAAAACAAGCCCCTGCTCTAGGCATCCCAGATTACAACAAGCCATTTATTTTGTATGTACACAAACAGAGAAGAGTAGCTTCAGGTGTTTTAATTCAATCTTTGGGACCTGTTCAGCATCCAGTTGCTTATTATTCGGCCTAGCTGGACCCAGTAGCTTCTGGAGCACCACCATCTCTTAAAGGCAGAGCTGCCACAGCTTTAGTGGTAACAAAATATGGGGATTTAATCTTAGGATGCCCATTAACTATAATGTGCCTACATGAAGTTGAAGCATTGTTGCTAAGACATAGAAGACAGGCATTTTCTGATCAGATACTTGCAGGGTATGAGGTAACCTTGTTAGGTAATGAGACTATTACCTTAAAATACTGTAAAGTTCTAAATCCTGCAACCTTGTTTCCTGATTACCAGTCTTGGGAGAACCATTGTACAGTTGTGAATCTTTTTTTTCATGGCTGAGAAACCTTGAGACAATCTCTTGGATAATCCTTTAACTAATCCAGACAGTCTTATTCACTGATGGTTCTTCTTTCATGAGGGATGGGATATGCTACACTGGGGCTGCTGTAATCACAGAATTTGCCACTCTGTGGTCAGCCCTTGAATATAAATGCTCAAGGTGCAGAACTGATAGCTCTGAAGCATGCCTACATAATTGTGAAAGGTAAGAAGGCAACAGTTTATACAGACTCTAGATATGCCTTTGGAATATGTCATGCAGTGGATATGGTACGGCTTCAAAGGAGATTTTTAATATCAGCTGGAATATGTATAGCTAATGCAGAAATTATTAATGAAGTTCTTTCTGCCCTTCAGCTCCCTAAAGCCCTAGCTATAGTTCATTGCCCTGCCCATACATGTGGCACTGACCCTGTCTCTAGGGGGAATGACTGGGTATCCACTGCAAAGCTAGCAGCCTTAGAAGGGCCTGAGTTAATTTTAACATTGACAACTATTGATGACTTAAATTTATCCCTTTCTTATAATGAAAAGGAAGTGGAAAAATGGAAGCAAAAATTTAAGACTAAACAGATAAATGGAGTATGGGTGTCATCTGAAGGAAAACCCATACTCCCTTGAAGTTTTTATCACCAAATTTGCCAGTCCATATACAAAAATGATCACTTTGGTACCCAGGGCATTGTGGACTCTGTTAAAAGAGTATGGATAGCCCCTAGCATAACTATCATAGCCTCTGAAGTGTGTACAACCTGCCCTGCATGCCAAGCATTCAATCAACACTCCTTTTGTGGCAAAGTTTTGGTCGGTGTCCTCTGGCTTACACACCTTTTGAACACCTACAAATTGATTTTATCACTATGCCAAAGGCTGGACAGTATAAATTTTGTCTAGTCATAGTTGATTAACTGATCAGATGGCCAGAAGCATTTCCTACCACCTGGGCCACAGCAGATTTGGTTGCCAAGGTGCTCTTAAAAGAGATTATTCCTTGCTTAGGCCTGCCTGTACATATTGATTCAGACAGGAGAACTCATTTTACTGATTTGGTTCTATCTCAGGTATATTATTGTTTGGGGATAACTCCCAAATTCCATGTCCCGTATCATCACCAGAGCTCAGGCCAAGTTGAGAGAATGAATAAAGACCTTAAAACCATGATTGACAAATTGTGCACAGAGACTCATTTAAAATGGCCTGAAATTCTTCCTCTGGCACCATTTTATCTCAGAAGCAGGCTCAGGGGAGATCTACACATCATACCATATGAGATGCTTTTTTGGACATTCCCCTATGCCTTTCTCTCCCACATATAAATCATTGCTAGGAGTAGACACTTCTATTGCCTCATATATACAGGATTTGCAAATCAAATTGTGAAAACTCCATGAATCTGGAGCTGCTGTACAAGCAGGTCCTATAGACTTCTTGCTCTATGACCTACACCTAGGAGACCAACCAATCTCAGTAGGATTGACAAGAATCTGCACCAAGACAGAGGACTTGTTTGAGGTTCAAGGTTGCAGCTATTTGACATATGTCAGACACAGGTCTTCCCCATACCACATTCCAACAAGTACCTAAGTTTAGCTACCATCTTGGCTCCCATATCCCTAATAGCAAAGGTAAAATCTGACCAGGGAATTCTATTTCCCATTTGCTGCTAAAATCTAGTCCCTTTTCTGACTTTTATAAGTATGGCAATTTTCTGTAGTCCTGGCTGCTGATTGGGTAAGTGCATATTGCTGCCTACAGACATGTGGGGACATAAATCGCTTTATTGGGCCCTGATTCTAGGACCTGTTATGGGCTTATTCTTGCTTACTCAGAATTTTTATATACTATTTAATTTGATGTTTTTTCTTTTCTTCTATTTGGTTTTCTTTATGTTTTTGACTTTCTTTTTACAATTGTTTCATATACCTCATAACTCAGCCATGTATCTCGGGATGATCCACATGTTTGTCCACACCCTCCTCAGGGGCGATTGTATAATTGTCATAAAATTCTAGTTTTATAAAAAAAATTTCTTGTTTCAGAGTAATTTTAGGATAAGAAACTTGCTACCTCCCCAAATCAAGAAAGTAAACTGGGGGGCAGCTGGGTAACTCAGTGGATTGAGAGTCAGGCCTAGAGGTCCTAGGTTCAACTCTGGCCTCAGACACTTCCCAGCTGTGTGACCCTGGGCAAGTCACTTGACCCCCATTGTCCACCCTTACCACTCTTCCACCAAGGAGCCAATACACAGAAGTTAAGGGTTTAAAAAAAAAAAGAAAAGAAAAGAAAGTAAACTGTTTGGAGAAGGTACCTTGGAGATGCCTGCAGAAACCTCACACTGCACCAAAAGATCCAGAATGAACTTTGGGATGTAGTGAAATTGAACTGTGGGGGGTTGGAGCATATTTATTTTTAATGTACGCTCTTATGCTAAAGGGGACAGCCCCCTAATTGGCTTTTTTGTCAATGTGCCTAGCAATCATTGATCTTGTTCTCTTTCTCTTTTATTTCCTTTTTGTCCCCAAATTATTATAATTTCCTCTATAGAAAGTACAATGTTGTATGTATCTTTAGTTATTGATCTCTAGAAATGTAAGTTGGTTATGTGTACTGATTCCATGGAGAAACTAGGCATGTAAATCTGAGAGATTTCTACATGCTCACTTTCCTGGGAATTACAAGGGGGATTGCATAATTAGAATTTCTGTACCCTAAAAATACTATTCCCAACACCCTACTCTCCTTCTCACGTTACGTGCAGGTGTAGGGAGGATATACATTTTGTGTAGCCTTGCCTCTCCCTCTCTCTTCTTCCTGTAATGGCAGCTGCCATCGGTCTTTTTAAACAAACAAGAGAATTTAGTCACATGGTTTTATTTTGTTAGATAATTACTCTTTTATTCCTTTACTTCTAGTGATTATTAATAAATTTTATAAAATATAATACACCGAGTATCGGACATTAATTTAAATCCTACAAAAGAAAGATTGTAAACTGAATGGTGGGACTTTGTTTCCAGAAATAAGAAGTCATTTGTAGTTATAAGTGGTATTTGGAGGGGGTGGATCTAGATATATGATTGTTTTCACAGCTAAAATATTGCAAGTGATTATCTAGATCAGTTTTATGATTTATGTCATTGTTAATAAATTGTATGTTCTAACAGACTTCTCTACTAGCAGCAATGAAAGAATCCAGAGCAAGACTGAGGGACTTATGACAAAGAAAACTAGCCACATTCAGAGGAAGAACTGTGGGAGGAGAAACACAGAAGAAAAACAACTGCTTGAACACATGGGCTGATGGGGATATTATTGGGGTTGTAGACACTACACAATAACTCGAGTCCAACTATCAATAATATGGAATTAGGTCTTGATCAATGATACATGTAAAACCCATATGTAACTTTGTTACACAGGAAGTCAGTCCCTAAAACCACATACACTGAAAAGAAAAATAGAGCCTGCCTATTATAAATTCTCTGCCTGAATCCCCCAAAGCTCTCTTTATCATCCCCTATCCTTTCTTCCTTTGGCACCAGGTTCCAATGAAGGAGAAGCCCTTCTTGCCAGGGCAGCCCCTCTATTTACATCCTTGATCCTATTCCCTCCTGTGTTCTCTGGGTTCCCAGCTCCATCATTCCTTCTCTCTTATCTTCAATGTTTCCTTATCCATAGACTCCTTCCCTGATAGATATCCTTTATCCTTAAAACAACAGTGGAGCTTCATTTGAGCCTTCTAATCCCTCAAACTAAACATCTTTATTTTTTTCCCTCCAGTCTGCAGCCAAACTCCGAATTCATCATGGGATTTAATTTCTTGACTTCCCACTTACTTCTCAATCTTCAGTAATGAGACTTCCCACTCTGCTACTTAATTTAAACTTCTCTCTCCAAGATTACAGATGATCACTTTAATCCTAAATCCATTACCCTTCTTACAATCCATATTCCACTTAACCTCTTTCAGAAGTTTTGGACATTGGGAATCCTGAGGATGAAGTCCCCAAGAAGACCTGCCTGGTGTCAGATTTTGTAACAGTTTAAGGACGGCATGGAGGGACAGAAAGGATTCTTTTCTTTTCTTTCTTCCTTCCTTCCTTCCTTCCTTCCTTCCTTCCTTCCTTCCTTCCTTTCTTTCTTTCTTTCTTTCTTTCTTTCTTTCTTTCTTTC
>NC_058134.1:281575502-281580269 GCF_016433145.1 Gracilinanus agilis
TTTCTTTCTTTCTTTCTTTCTTTCTTTCTTTCTTTCTTTCTTCTCAGAGCTCAGCACAGTGCCCCGAACATGGTGGGCACTTAACAAACATTGATCGCCTTGAAATGTCCAAAAGCCTCCGACACTCACAGCTGCGTGCCCACCAGTGTTTCAGAGATGGCTCTCCAAAACTATAAACTAAATTCCAGCTGACAGCCTGCCTCAGTCCTCCCACAATGGGAGTTCTCTAAACTAAGAAATCACTGATTGGACAGTCCCCCTCAAAATGACAATCTAGACTGGTTTACAATACAGAAACGGACTAAATTAACTGAGATCCTTTCCAAGGCTGAGATCTCTGTTTCTAACTTGCCTACCTTGCAGAGCTGCCAGAATGCCCACGATGCCAGTCCCCGCGCCCAGCTCGATCACCTTCTTGCCTCGGAAGTCGAGGTTTTTCCTCTCGAAGTAACTGCATAGGCTCAGCGCCTATGGGGGTGGGGACGGGAGAAGGGTAGAGAGAAAATTAGGGGAAGAGAGAGCCGGTTGTCCTCTAATTACAGAGGAACCCAACGTGGGCACGCACTGGCTATCTACATTGGGTGTCCTCTGTCCCAAGTGGAAGAGCCAGAGCGCAGACGAGAAATGAAATCGCCGCAGACCCCCTGGCTCCCCCCTCTGTGCCTTGCCCTCTGTGGACCACCCAGTGCACCCATGGGTCCTCACCGCATCCCACACGGGCGCAGCCACCCCAAGCCGAGCCCCGAAGCTCTGTTTGATGCTTAGCACGTGGCCGCAGAAGTGGAACCGAGACTCCTCCGTGTAAGAATCGGCGAAGAGCCCATCCTCCCGGGGGAACACGGACTCCGACTCCGATTCCAGTTCGGAACCGGACTCCGACATCCCGGACAGAATGTCTCGGGAAGTCGCACACCAGCAGCCCACAGAGGGGCTCTTGTGGCCGCCGGTCCAGCCTTAGGGGAAGGGGTGGCTTCCACGTGGCAGAGTAGGAACGATACACTACCGTAGCCTCCCAGGAGGAGGAAGGGGAGGTCAGTCCCTGGGCACCCCCAGCCTACTAGGTTCCTGTACTCTCGGGAGGCGGAACGAAGTTGAAGAGACCTGGCCGCTAGCCCAAGCTCCTCCTACCCTACTTCCTCGAACTCTCTACTACTATGTGCGAGCGGGCTGGCCCAGGCACCTGAACCCGGGAAGGCTTAATGTCAAATACACTACGTGGCAGTTGGGGAGGTGGCCCAGGGCTCCCCAGATTGTAAGAGGGAACTCGCCTTGAGAGAACACTCAAGGAGCCGATTATGATTCTTAGCACCTTACTGGATCTGTGACTTCGGGAAAGTCAACTGATCTTTCTGAACCTTAGTTTTCCCAATTGTACAAAGAGAGAATTAACTTAGACTCAAAGGTTCTTAATTGGGGGGGAAGGGGTGTTTGTGAAGAGCAGCCCTGGAACCTTTTGGCAGTCCGGCGAAGCCTATAAGGACATTTTCTCAGAATCATGTTTTTCAATGCATAAAATACATAGGTTTAAAAGGAAACCAATTACTTTAAAATATAATTATTACAATTTTTTTTAAAAGGCGGGGGGTTAAGAACCCTGTGTTAGAGGAGATCTAAAGTCACTTTTAGCTGTTAAAAAAAATTGTAGATTTTACATTTTACTATAGCAAACTAGCATATTAAGTTGGTAGTTCTCAAGGCAGGAGTTCTCTCTAAGGTTCAAATCATTGTCTGTAAAACCTTGGGTAAGGCACTTTACACTCCTTAGGTCTCAGTGTCCACTTCTACAAAATGAAAAAAGGTTTAATTCTTTCTGATGTGGTAGATGAGGAAATTTCTTTTACTCATTTCAAGGGTTCTCTCAGTCTGTCTCTATCTTTCTCTTGTGTCTTGGTCTCTGTCTCCGTCTCTCTTCCAATGGAAAGGGACGCGGGTAATGAAAATATATTTGTTCAGTTAAAAAAAGATCTTTTAAAATACAATTTCAAAACGAGGTGAGTTACGTGAAAGCTCCTTCTCGTTTAGTTCTGTGGATTTTAAAGTTCCAAGATCCACGATTACACACTGGTTAGCCTCCGAATCCCTGAATGCCACCAAACTTTTGGTCCTCAGCCCCTTTAATGGGGCGGGGCCTGGTGTCCCACGTAGATGACGCAATATGTACTTCATCACCGCGCGACCCGGGCCGGCGGCCGGTATCCTCCACGTGAGTCCGGTGAACCCAGGCCCCCGGACCTATGGAGAGTCCCGAAGCTATGGAGGGCCCCGAGCTCGGGGAGGAAAGCCCGACACCGGTGCCCCAGAAGCGCTTCTACCGACAACGAGCTCACTCTAACCCCATGGCCGACCACACGCTGCGCTAGTGAGTTAGGCCCTCTCCGGGAAAACCGGCTCCATGGTCTTTTCTTTTTTTACCCCTACAATCCTAATATTTAGTAAATGTCACGTGATAGGCTTTACAAAGAAACCTCCCGGGCCCGACCCCCGAGCGAAGCGGCCCCGAGGGATCTAGGGGGACAGATGGGATGACGGGGCGCGGGGAGTGATCAATCGCGGAGCACCTGGGACCCCGCTGCCATTTGGGAGTCAGTCAGAAGAGTGGGGCCTCAGCAGCACTGGGAGGCTGGGGCTGGACCTCTCCATTTGCCATAGCAACTGAGGGTTGTAGTGAACTTGACCTCAGTAACACTGGGGGCTAAGGCTAGACCTCCCCATTTATTTCGAGTACCCGCGGGATTAGTTAACGTGACCTCTGCAACGTCAGGGTTCTGGATCTCCCCTTCTCCCGTAGCAACTGCTGGGTGCAAAACTTGACTTTCGAAACAGGGGAGGAGCTTGGACTGGACTGCAGTGAACTTAGATCTCTGAAGCAAGGGGAGGGCCATAGAGTACAAGAATCAGAAACCCTGGGTTCCTTGAGGAGCTGTGTGACCTTAGAGAAGCACTTCTCGGTTTTCTCAGCTTGTAAAGCCCAAGCTCATTAGATATATTGTTGATCTATTTAAGGGCACCCCCATGCATCCAGCTGCCTCTCCACTATATCTTAGATTGACATGGTCAGTAAAATTTATGACTTAGTGGGTACCCTTCTGGTAATGGATCTTTTCTTAGTCAGCTAAACTGGCTCTCTATTGGCAAACACAGCATGTCAGTGGCCCCACCTTTAGAAGCCTTTTCAATTTAGTAAAAACCTAACAGAGTTTGCATTCCACGTTCAAGAATGTTGGATTGCCTCCCCTATACCATCATGTTTCGGAGTACAACTGTTCCCTCATTTTGTCAAAAAGAGTAATATTTATGCCTCCTATTTCCAGTGGATGGAAATTTTTTTTTTAAATTAAGACTCCAAAGAAAAAATGAGCTATTATTTGTATAGTAAGTTATGGTTTAGTTTAAGAGGAAGTAGGTCAGAGTTAGAAACCAGAGTGGAGGAGTTCAAATTCTGCTAAGAAGAAACAAGAGAAAGAGGATTCAACATGTAGGATGAAGGAATGAGATGAAAGTGGACTGTTAGAGGTGGGTCTGGTGATGGGAGGAAGAAGACAATATATTGGCAGAGGTAAGTAGATAAGGTGCTAGAGGACTAGTCCAGGTTGTATAAGCTTTGTTGCCTTGCAGCTGGAGAGATGGTTGTTAGTGGGAAAGGTTTAAGTAATGCAGTAAATAGAGGCAGGACAACTTAACTTGGTAGGTTAGTGTAAGCTTTGATCCTTTGCCCCCCACCTGATAAACTACAAGAACAATTTTACCTAGGATAAGTGATACAACTAGACTAGGACTCAAACCTCACTGTTGGATCCTTCCATAAATTAGCCCCCCTCAAAAAAAAAAAAAATTTCCTCTTTCTGCCACAGAAAGAAAGCAGACTAACAAGTGGTCACACCAAAAATTAGAATACAAAGATCAGCAGGTCAGTGACCCTAGTGGGTGATTCACAGTGTCTGGTTAAGGGTGTTTTCCATTGTGTCGCCTTGAGGCCAGAGGGCCCATTGTTTGTGGGGAAAACTTCCTTTTTCCCCACCCACGGTACCATTTCTACAAATTTTTACTCCCCTACTCACACCACCCTCCCTCCACAGCCCTGTGAAGCCAGAGGACATGGACTGGTCTGAGCTCTACCCCAAGTTCTTTGCCCCACTGACCCACAACCAGAGCCATGATGACCCAAAGGATGAGAAAGAAGAGGGAACTCAGGCCCAAGTGGAATTTGCAGACATAGGCTGTGGCTATGGTGGTTTGTTAGGTAACGATTTGCAGTGGCCCAGTTTCCTTGGGCAGGGGGGCAAGGGAGGTAAGACTAAGAGAGCTCAGCTCTTCTGCCTGTGCAGCAATTTTGGTGGGGGCTACAGCCTTGACCTTTCCCCTTCGGACCCAGATGTCGACTCTATGACATCAGTGGCTACCCCCCAGAGCCTGTGGCCTTTGGCCAGGAACAGGGAAGGTGCTGCCTCAGATGCCTCTGAGTCAGGGATGACCTGTCTGGCTCCTCCCCTGACTACAGTCCCTAAGGGAGCCATCTTACCTGCCAGGTAGTGGGTCAGTGAGTAGGTCAATATGAGCCATCAGAGATCAGCCACTGTGTCCAGTGATCCTTAACCATCTCTCTTAGGCCTCCCAGGAATTCTTCCCTCCTTCCATGCTCCTCTTCTAGCCTTGCCATCAGTAGTATGATTCTTTCCTCTCCTTTTTATCTATTTTTCTCCCTGTGTTGTTGATCTCTCTCTCTCTCTCTCTCTCTCTCTCTCTCTCTCTTTCTCTCTTCTCTTCTCT
>NC_058134.1:281580350-281596224 GCF_016433145.1 Gracilinanus agilis
TCTCTTCTCTTCTCTTCTCTTCTCTTCTCTTCTCTTCTCTTCTCTTCTCTTCTCTTCTCTTCTCTTCTCTTCTCTTCTCTCTCTCACTCCCCTTTGCCCTCTGCCCTCTCCCCTCTCCCCTCTCTCCTTTCTCCTCTCTCCTCTCTCTCCTTCCTGTTCTACCTTTCTCATTCCCACTGGGGCTCATATGACAATTCCCCATTCATTCAAGACATTTCCCTTGGGCCCACTTCCTATTCCTAGTCTGGATAACAATTGTCCCCTTGGATTGGGGCTTTCCTTCCCACATAGCTTTAGAATATTCGATGATTCTGCACTTTTCCTTTCCACCCAGTGGAACTATCCCCAATGTTCCCAAATACACTGATCCTTGGCCTAGAGATCCGGGTAAAGGTCTCGGATTATGTTCAAGATAGGATCCGAGCCCTTCGATCCACTTCTGGGGGTGGCTTCCAGAACATCGCCTGTCTTCGTAGCAATGCCATGAAGCATCTCCCCAACTTTTTCCACAAAGGGCAGGTGAGAAGGGGCACTGGAGACACTGGATTTTCCCAGATGGGGTGGTGGAGGCTGGTATCTCACTGCCTTGTCTTCCTCACAGTTGACAAAGATGTTCTTCCTCTTCCCTGACCCACACTTCAAACGGACCAAACACAAGTGGCGAATCATCAGCCCCACACTGCTGGCGGAATATGCCTACGTGCTGAGAATTGGGGTCAGTTTGAGGTGGAAGGAAAGAGGAAAGAGTGAGAGATTGTGTTGGGTTCCTCACTTTTATTTAGCTGTTGGGGATTAGGGTGGGAGGGGTGGAATATCCTCGAAGTCTTCTCACTGTCTCATCTAGTCTTCCTACCAGCTAGCCATGAGGTAAAGGACCAATAGTATCCCATCACACTGACCAGTGGGATGGGGTCTCTGCAGGGGCTGGTGTACACCATCACAGATGTGATGGATCTGCACAGCTGGATCTGTACCCACTTTGAAGAACATCCCTTGTTTGAACGAGTGTCCCAAGAGGAATTGGTGAGTTGGGAGGCAGAGGGTGCTGGGGGAAACAAATGAAATAAGATACTTTGAGAGTGTGAAGTTCCCTTTTTTCTTTTAAAACCCTTACCTTCTATCTTAGAATCAATACTAACTATTGATTCCAAGGCATAAGAGCAGTGACAACTGGGATTAAGTGGCTTATCCAGGGTTACTTAGCTAGGAAATGTCTGAAGTCATATTTGAACCCAGGACCTCCCATCCTTAGGCCTGGCTCTCTATCCACTGAGCTCCCTAGTAGCCCCAGAAGTCCTTTTTTAAGCACAGCATGCTACCAGAAGGATGGGATGGAAGTTTGTGGGAAAGCACAAATCTGGGAGTGGGGGAAGATTTACCTTGAGTTTTCCCTCCCCTAGGTTGATGACCCTATTGTGGGACGCCTTGGCACTTCAACTGAAGAGGGAAAGAAGGTTCTTCGGAATGGGGGAAAGAACTTCCCAGCTATCTTCCGGAGAATTCAGGATATTGTTGTCTAACCAATAGCCCCTGGCTCCACTCTGGCTGGACACTGATCTCTGGCCTCTCCACATCTAGATCTATTTTCCCTGTGTCTGGAAGGAGAGATGGAGGCTCCTCCGGGTGGGGGTGGGCATCTCTGTGTGGTACTGTTTCTGCCCCAGGAAAGCCTGGAGGCTGCAGGGAAAAGGGATCCAGATGTTCTGAACAGCTTCCTTGACTCCTTGATTGTTCTTCAGTCCATTTTTCACCGGGAAGAAGATGGGCTTAAGACTGCTCCTCAAACCTAAAACAAGTTAGAAAGTGTTCCTGAGATAAAGGAGCCTCATTCTCTAGTGCCCCCTTCAGCCAGGATCTGCTCTGTATAGCTGGAATAAGAAAACACATTGCACTGCCAGCTAAACTGCCTGCTGGGCTCCCATCCCGTAGTTACTTGTGTTTATTTTGCTGTGCTGAAGAGTGTCTGTGTCTATCTCTATCTAAATCTAAATCTGCTGATGCTGCTGCCCGTGTAGGAGGCAAACCCCAGGTTTCTCTCGTGCCTTCTCCATCCCATCTCCCAGTGGTCTGAGACTACCTCTGGGAAGTAGGAGGGACAGGTCACTGTCACCTCTTGGTTGACTTTAGCTTATAGAGTGACCACATCTGTTAAGATGTTCGCTGATAAGCAAACAACCTGCCATGTTTTGGGAAATTCTCCTGTGATCTGGAAATGAAAAGAGCCTAGGAGCAGCTGGCTAAATGATGATCCCCAAATCACCTGGGCCAGACTGAATTTGTGGGGCCTGACCACCATTCTCCATCCCCAGGCCCACCAGCCTGGTCCCCTGCCTGTTGCACCCTTCTCAGCACAGGGGAAGCCACCCTTCCCCCACTGTTGTCCTAGAAGAGAAAAGAACCAAGTGCCCCCTTGGGGAGAATGTACTGTCCAGGAGCAAAGAAAATGGTTGCAGAGGCCACTTTATATTCCCTGAAGGAGTTGGAAAAGGGGGAATTCCTGAGGGAGGGGCTAGGGGAGGTGGCTTGGCTCCTTGGAAAAAAGGGGTGGGAGTGCAAGACACTGACTTAGATCCATCATCTCCCTTACAGTTATTTACTTTTAGTGTGTGGCCCCTCCCCCCAGTGGGGACCTAGAGAAGAAACTGAGGAAGGAGGAGGGTTTCTGGAATACATCAATTGGGTTCCGGCCTGCTTAGTGTATTTGCTATGCAAATCGTGGAACCCAGACAGCTAAGGAGCGAAGGGATTGGCTGGAATGCAGAGGAGGGGGCGTCTCCTCTTCTCCATAGATTTAAATGGGGGTGCCAGAGCTGTTAGATAAGATTCTCTGTGGAAGACCGGGCATTTGCTGTCTCACCATGGCACAGAACCTTAAGCTGTTGTCAAAGGTGTCACAATTTACTCGCTGGATCCCAGAACTGGGTGCAAAGCTGGGTTCGAAGGGCAGGGAGAGAACCCCCTTGGGCTTGACAGACATCCCGGGCCCTTCTACCCTTAGCTTTCTAACAGAACTTTTCTGCAAAGGAGGGTTGTCGCGTCTACATGAGCTGCAGGTATGGGGTGACCTCGCCTGTACCCCGTTAGGTGCAGGGAGGCTGAAAAAAGTGAGGTTGGGATTCGACAGATTCGCTGGGGAAATAGTTTTTTAGAGACGTTAGCACAAAGGGTGCAGAACTTTGGGGAACAGATGGAAATAGGAAAACCGATTCAGGTGTCAGCGCGCAGCTTTGGGAGGTGTGTGTGCGCGTGTGTATACATACACAAGACATACTGATCAATAACTGGGTACAGGCTCCCAGATGTGGAAAACGCCGGGAAGTCTCCTGGCCAGATGAGTGCGTTCACAACAATGGGGGGTGCGGCGGGGGAGGGGGGGCAATACTCGGTTAAGGTGCCGGGAGGAGTCACCCGCTGCTTTGGAAGTATCCGGGAGGCGTCTGTCCCCCAGTCCCGACCACCACACGAGTGGCTCTCCAGAGTTAGACTAAGGAAACTGCCCAACTAGTCTTCCTGAAGGGAGGGAAGTCAGCAGGCGTCCCCTCCACGGACTTGCCCTTCAGGGGCTGGGAAATGGGAGCAGAGGTCTTTGGCTGATGGGGAAGGGGCTGCAGGAGGCTCAGATGGTATAGACTTCCTCAATTCTGAGACTGCCAGCCGAGGTCGCAGAGCAAGTGAGCAAGCAAGGAGGAGCAGAGTGTCAAGGTTCTCACCTTGCTCCAGGTGCAAGATTCTGCCCGCTTCGGCCCCGTGTGGTTCGCCAGCTTCGGGAAGGTGCAGACGGTCTATTTGGCAGCTCCCGCCCTAATCGAGCAGCTGCTCCGACAGGAGGGTCCCCACCCAGAGCGCTGCAGCTTCTCCCCTTGGGTGGAGCATCGGCGACGCTGTCACCGTGCTTGTGGACTTCTCACAGCGTAAGTCTGTCCTTCAAGCCCCAGCTCTGGGGCAACCCCACACAGAGCTTCTCCCAGTCATCTTGGGCTAGCCTCCCCGTCTACCCCCAAACTCTCTACTCCCAAAGGATTTCCAAGCCCCAGTTCTGCAGGCTCTATCGATAGCCCAGCCTCCTCTCCAAGCTCACAATTCCAGCCGCCTTATTCCCCCCTAGACACCCGCAACTGAATTCCAGGAACTCCCCTGACTGTAACCTTCTAGTGCCCAGACCCTAGTCCCCCATGAGCCTGGCTTTTTCTGTTCCTTCAGTGCTCTAGGCTGAGGTTCTCCAGGCTAAGGAGATGAGCTCTCCTACCCGAAGCCGGAGACTGCTCTGCCCTAAGGGGATTGCGAGGGGCCTGGACCGACTGGAGATGCTCTGACTCAGGGCACCCGGGAACTGGGGTCACTTGGAGGCAGGAAATGAGTAACTAAGGACCCGAAGAGGAAGGAGTGGGAAAGTCGGGGGAAGGATGTCTCTGCGCCCTGAGGGCGCAAGAGTATGCTGGAGGCAGCCCCTTCCCTCCCCTCTCCCCCTAGACTTCGAACTCCCACTCAGTCTACCCTTGGGTAAGCTGTCGACCTGGGGGCACCTTCCCCACCTTTCCTCCAGGGAAGGAGATGAATGGCAGCGGCTCCGAAGCCTCCTGGCCCCACTCTTGCTCCGGCCTCGAGCAGCGGCTGATTTCGCGGAGACCCTGGATGGTGTGGTCAGCGACCTGGTGCGCCATCTTCGGAGACGACGGGGTGGTCTAGGGGCCTCACCTGACCTCGTCACAGATGTGGCTGGAGAATTCTACAAGTTCGGCCTGGAGGGTAGGCGCAGGATTCGGGAATCTTGGCAGGAGCAGAGGCGGGCTAACGTGGGCACACGGCTCCTTCCTTCACCCTCTGCAGGCTGGGGGGTGAGGGGAAGGTGGGGAGCAAAGTTTATGAAGTACCCCAGGGTTTGGGGGATGGGGCTAACTTCTAACATCTTCCTGCAGGCATCGGGGCTGTCCTACTGGGCTCGAGGCTGGGATGTCTGGAGCTCAACGTCCCCCCAGAGACAGAGACCTTCATTGGTGCAGTGGGCTCCGTGTTTGTGTCCACATTGATGACCATGGCCATGCCAACGTGGCTGAACCGGCTCTTTCCTGGGCCCTGGGACCGTCTGTGCCGGGACTGGGAACAGATGTTTGCCTTCGGTGAGGTCTCGGATGGGGCGCTGGGAAGGTGGAGGATGGACCCCAAGGAGGCTCCAGGTGGTCATTGCTTTCTTTCCCATCCAGCCCAGCAGCACATGGAGCAGAGAAAGGCTGAGCCGGCTGCAGGGCCCACAGGGGAGCCTCAGAACTCCAGTATATCTGGACCTCACTTGACTGGCTTCCTGTTCCAAAAAGAGGTGCCAGCTGCAGCTATCCTGGGAAACATTACCGAGTTACTGCTGGCTGGAGTGGACACAGTAAGGCCCTTCCTCCAGCACTCTCAACACCTGGGAGCTGCATGACCATGGAGGAGGCACAGTTTTCCTCAGTTTCCTCATCTGTAAAGTCGAGATGGGATCACACATTCTGGAAGGGATCTCTGAGCTCATTTAGCTCAAGCCCCTCATTTTATAGATAAGGAAGCTGAGATCCAGAGAAGTAACTTGCCCAAGATCACATAGGCAGTAAATGTTTTTTAGCTCTTACCTTCTGTCTTTGAATCAATTCTAACAATTGGTTGCAAGGAAGAAGACTGGTAAGGGCAAGGCAATGGGGGTTAAGTGACTTGCCCAGGGTCACACAGCTAGAAAGGATCTGAGACCAGATTTTAACTCCAGCCTCTAGGCCTGGCTCTGCATCCACTGAGCCCAGCACTAGCTTCTGAATCCATGGCCTCATATCCAGGCCTCTTTGTGCTAAGGATACCTGTAGTACCTACTCACAGTTATAGAAAGTTCAAATGATTTGTGTAATAGTACTTTGTAAACTTTAAAGTGTTCAGGGACAGCTAGTGGCTCAGTGGATAGAGCTCCAGGTTTGCCATTGGGACGACCTGGGTTTAAGTGTGGCCTCAGACACTTCCTAGCTATGTGACCCTGGGCAAGTCATTTAACCCTAATTGCCACTCTTCTTAGAATTGATACTAAGACAGAAGATGAGGTTGGTTTTTTTTTTTAGGTGTTACATATTAGTTAGTGGTTTTACTTCTGGAGTCCCTCTACTCTTTATAGAGCAGGAATAGCCTTAAACTCCTTCCCTCTCCTATGGGTGCTTTAGCTTTTGTCACTGGATTCTGGCCACTTCTAAATCCTGCTGCTAGTCTGGAGTTGCAGCTCCCCAAATCACTGACTAGCCCAAACTCTGACCCCGGATAGTCTCTATAATCTGACCTTCAGCCTCTAACCCCTAACATGATCCTCCCAGGTCTCCAACACCCTTTCCTGGGCTCTATATGAACTTGCTCATCACCCAGAAGTTCAGACTGCGCTCCATGCTGAGATCATGGGTGCCATGGCTCCTGGGTCCCCCACCCACCCACCAGCCACTACCTTGGCCCAGCTGCCCTTGCTGAAAGCTGTAGTAAAGGAGGTGCTGAGGTAAGAGGAGGGTAAGAAGGTCCCTGAGAGAGGCAATGAGAGACAATTAAGGAGGCAGTAGAACCAAGTGGGAACCATAAAGGAATATGAAGAAATGGGGAGCAGCTAGGTGGCTGAGTGAATTGAGAGCCAGGCCTAGAGAAGGAAGGTTCAAGTCCAACCTCAGACACTTCCTAGATATGTGACCCTGGGCAAGTCACTTAACCCCCATTGCCTAACCTTTACCAATCTTCTGCCTTGGAACACAGTATTGATTCTAAGATGGAAGGTGAGGATTAAAAAAAAAAGAATATGGGGAAATAGGACACAAGAAGATCTTAATCATGCTATTAACAGAGGTGCCAGAGTACTAGGACTCTGGTAGTACAGTAAGGAATATAACAAGAGGCAATTTTCTTGAAAGATCAAAGAAAGCAGGCAAAAAAAGGAAGATGGGAGAGATGCTGTCAGCCCTCAACTTCACTTTGTTGTCCTTTTCTCAACTCTTTGAATTCAAGGCTATACCCTGTGGTACCTGGAAATTCCCGAGTCCCAGACAAAGATATCCATGTGGGTGATTATGTTATTCCCAAAAATGTGAGTAGGACCGGTGAGATCTTCCTGAGTCTCCATCTTGCCCAACCCCACTGCCCCATCAAGAAGGTACTCATTTAACATGTCAAGGAGGGTCAAAATATTTCCAAACGGATCCCTAGAGAATTCTTCCTGTAGTGTCAGCCAGAACCCTTCATTCCCAGTCACTGTCACAGCTGACCCAGCTTTTGTACCTCTGCCCAGTACTTCATTCCTCCATTGACTGGTTTTTCTTTTCTCACCAGACCCTGGTCACTCTGTGTCACTATTCCATGTCTCGAGATCCTGGCCAGTTCCCAGATCCAAATGCCTTCCACCCAAACAGATGGCTGGGGGGACAGCCAGCTCCACATCCTTTTGCCTCCCTCCCCTTTGGCTTTGGCAAACGCAGCTGTATAGGAAAGCGCCTAGCAGAGCTTGAGCTAAACCTGACTCTAGCCCAGGTGAGTGTTCTTGAGCAAAGATCCCTCCCTCCTTGACCTAACAGCCTTCTGTGCCCGTCTCTCCCACCTCAGTCCAAGCCTTAGATGGTCAGATAGATAACCCACTTCAGTCCTTTTAGACGCCTTTCCTTGGAATGTGAAGATCACCCCATCAAAGATCTGTGGGGGGACCTACAGTACTCCCCTTTCTCTGCCATCATTAACAAAACAATCCTGTCAGGTTCTGACTATTCCCATCTATTATTAATCCCTTCAATATCATCTATTCTTTGATTCTGATATGCTCCCACAATACATCACTTCCATGTCTGTGGCACCCCTGATGTATCTCCTAGTGGTGAATGTGCCCACAAGTACTGACCACCATTTATAGTGTCTCCTCCCTCCTGTTCTAGATCCTGACTCACTTTGAAGTTAGGCCAGAGCCAGGTGCTGGGCTCATCAAGCCAATGACTAGGACAGTTCTGGTGCCTGAGAGAAGCATCAATTTGAAGTTTGTTGACCGATAGTAATGTGGTTTATCTCAGTGTTCCCTCTCCCTCATTCCTTGATGGAAGTGGGTAAATATACACAAGTCTTTAAAGTGCTTGGAAACCCTCTCCTCCAATGTCTCCACTGGGAGGGCAAGGTCCTTTTGTGAGGAACTGGAGAATGGCCAAACCGAAGGCTTTGAGACAGACTTGGACAAAGGACAGAAAGGTTCATCTGTTGAACGTGCACTGTGCATTTGGTCCAGACCAGGCAGTAGGCTGGAACACTGGGGACCACAATGGAACTTTGGTGAACTTCTACCTTTAAGCAGCGTGGAACAAGGGTCTAAGGAACTATATGCCTCCATCCCTTCCCATCCATCCACTCTGAAGCCCTCTGAGCACTAGTCATGCAGACATTTGCCCCTTGCCACTTAAACCTGGAACTTTGGGCCAGCTCCTAATGCAGGACTTCAATTTTATATCACTACCAACCCAAGTCGCAAGCCTTTTTCGGATTGTGGTTTTTTTATGCTTTTGTAATTAAAAAAAATTAATATTCTGCTACCCTTTCTGGGTTTCTCTTACTTGTTCCCCGCTCCTCCAAGTTTAGGGGTGGTAGTTCTGGATATTCCTACCTGCATTGGTTTCTCTGGCACTGGAAATGACCCTATGAACACTGGGTGGTCTGGGCACCTGGAAGAGTTTGTTGCATCACTGACCCAGGCATGTTATTTTCTGCTACAGGGAGCAGCCAAGCCTGACTCGATACAAACAAATATAAGAGCAGGAGGGCCTGAAGAATCAGGCTTCTAGCCAATAGGTTAAAGAAACCAAAGAGGAACAGAGCTATAGATTTGAATAAAAGCATTAGGACACTACAGAGATGAACTGAGGGTGTTGGGTGGTTTCCAAAGAGGTCTCCTTTGGAAATAGGATGGCCAAGGGGCCAAAGGAACTGAATGGAGTAATTCTCCAACTCTCTGAGACAATCTCCTTCACAGGGCTGACAGAGATCAAAGTATAGATGGAGAATGATGGAAGGAATGACAGGAAAAAAGACAGATACATTCACACTTTTGCACAGAAATGATGTATACTGAGTATGGAGCCAAGCAGAAACCCTCAGGCACTTATACAGGAAGGTTTAAAGGCAGATTAGACAGAGGAAATCTCTAATTCTTTGATTCAGCATGCCCTCAACCCCCCAGACTCTGGGCACAATTCTTCCCCTTGTGATTTAAATATGGATGAACTCATCTTTCTTCTGCAATAAATCTGTCAGTAATCTCTACCTGGCTCCACCCTGCTCCCCTGAAGTAGCCCAGGAAACCAATCTCAGTTAGGGCTTGCCCACTTCCTTACCCACTCCCCCAATTATCAGAGTGTAGATCAAGTTTGTTTCATATTTCCTCCTCTCTCTTTCTTTGTCCTGGACAAAGAAAGCCTCATTAGCCATAGTTCAATGGAGGACAGAGGGCTCTCTCTTACCCCAGACTCTCTGAGAAAGAACATCCATGCAAAGTCAATAAGAATCCAGAACTTACAAGCTCTCTGGACTGCTTCATTGTGCAGGAACAAAAATGTGTGTAATATTAAATATCCTTGTTCTCCTCCCCCACCCCCATTACTACTCTTCTAGATTAAAAAAACAAAGAGCTTGACCAGACCACCTTGGGACTAACCTGAACCCAATTTCTCATCCCCAGGTTCTAGGTCTGAAGGGATAGGAATTTATCCTCAACCCACCTGCCCGCCTGTGGTAGGCTTACCCACCAATGATCCTTCCTACAGAAGCACTGATTTCAAAACTACCCTAATGTAGACAGGGACTCCCCAAGTTAGAAAAGGGAACTATTTTGTCCTGCACCTCCCTCCCACCAGGCCTTAGTCTCACCCTCAGCCACTCTACTGAAGCCTTCTCTCAGAAACAGGATGAAAGGGAAAGGCACTGACGCATTTGGCCCAGACTCAGGCCCTGAAGGGCACTCATATGTAAGTACTTGCATGTTTTGAGTCTCAATGTGGGGTCATTACTCACTGGGAGAAGGCCTGAAGGTAGAGAATTTGGCAAATACATCCCCAAACCTGTATGTCTTTGTCTGAGCATGTCAGTGAATGTGTCAATGTATGTGCTAGTGGTCACTTTCTGGAAAAACAGCTCTCTTGTGGATGGTAAAATGACAGCTGAGTGTGCAAGTGCCCTCTCCAGGGAAGCAGAATTGCCTAGGAAGGGATCTCTGCCTAAACCCCTTACCCTCTCTGGTCTGACTTCCAGGATGGGGCAGAGGAGATAAGGGTCTAAAGAAGGAAGGAATGGGATGGTTACAAAGAAAATAAGGAGTGTGGGTAGGAGGGCAGCATGTCTGCACCTAAAGAAGACTGAGAATCAAGGGAAAGTTCTTCCATCCCACTCTGCTTCCTGCACCACTGTCCCACTCCCACCCTCTGGCTAATCTGCAGGATAGCACCATGGACAGCACCTACGTAGGCGCTGGGAGAGGAGGGGGATTTTTCAAACCTCTGGCTCAGCTGACCATGAAGAGGCAAAAGGAGGCAAAGGGAAGTCGTTGTAGTCAATGTAGAAGCATTTTCCCCACCCAAAACAACCCCTTGGAGGAGACTCAGACCCTCCCCTGAAGATTTAACAATAAAAGGAATGGTTTCAACCCTTTAAGCTCTACTCCTGAGTCTATTATGTAACCTGAATATTTTCATTGCTGTTGAATAATTCACTTAGCATGACAGCATAGACCAGAGGGCATACAGTCCCAAGGCTTCCTGGGTAAGGAGTGACCAGGCCTGGTGTTGACCCATATTCAGGGCCAGTCTATAGCTGCTACCTGATAGCACTCCAGCACCGTCTGCAGGCAACAGCCCCTCAGGAATAATCAATAATTCACATCTAGACCCTTTGCAGTGGAGGTGGGGGCACATGACTTGGTACATTTGATAAAATCTACAGGAAAAGAATGAGACAAAACCTTAACCCTGCCAGTTATCCCAAATTAAGCCCAGGTCTGAACTGTGATATGCAATCATTGGAAAGGCTGAGGGGAGGGAAGGCCAGAGGCTATGGAGAACAGCCAGTTTTGCTCCAATGGAGTAAGAATCCATTTTATACCACTGGCCCATTAAGAATATATCCCCAGGAGGAGTCGTCTGACCCAAGATGTCTATAGTGTAATATGTGCCTTCCCCAAATTCCAAATGGATGAAAGAGAAGTGATAGGATATCTGACCAAACATCCCCACCTTTCTCTTATGGATTCTCACACTTAGAAAATGACAATAATTTCCCACATTTATACCACACTTTTCTAAAGCATTTCCATGTCTATCCCAAGGCCCATTACAGAAGACTTCAAGGAACGATCCAAAAGCCAAATCATTTTGATGCTCGGTGATTTGGTGGATAGAATACAACCAGAAATAATGCTCAAGACTTGAAAAAAAATTGATCATTGAGAAATTTTCTTTGCAGTGGAAATTTACCTACATCTCATTTTTCTCACACCAATCTTGTGCAGTAGATGGAGAAACTGAGGCACAGAGGGACAGAGCACAGGCCTTCTGGCTCCTGGGTGTGTGATTTTTCCCCCCACCAGATCACTTCTGATCCTCCCCAATTATACATTTAAAGTGAATTATTCACCAGCAAGTGTTTGCTAACCACTTGTTATCAACCATTATGGGTCATAGGGAGAAAAAAGAGTTAACTAAGTGCTTTGGGACTTGCTACCTGTGTAGTCAGAACCTCCCAATCCCACCCCCAAAAAACCCTCAAATCTTCCCAACCATCCTCAGACGAGAAATGAGCCTCCATTTGCATATAAATGACTCTTTATGCCCTCCCCTCAAACAAGAGGGGGTGGGGCAGGGGTAGACCCCCCTGCCCTCATGCAGGGAGCAGGAGGTGGATGTACACTAGTCTTATTGCCAGATGCCCTGTGGCCATAGAGTAGGAGGGGTGGGTGAGTTGGTAGCCCCTTCCTCCTGGCACTGGCCCCCCTTCACCAAATCATCCCAGTGGAGTTGGGGGGCCAAAGGCCGTGTGAGCTGAGGTAAAGATGATTCTCTCCATTCTCTCCATGGGAATAGATGTTCTCCCCACTTCCCAAGAGGATAAACGGCCATTGATGAGGATGGAATTTTCATCCAGGTGGAATCTTTGCCCCAGAGAGAGATGAGTGATCAGTGGGGGCCAGATATTATTTCCAGCATCATGTCAGCATCAGAGATCCCTTGATGTGTGGGGGCTGTCAGATGTGGGAGCAACACCTTGTCTAGGTGGACTCTCCATTGGTGCAGAGAAAATGTTCAGCAGGGGCTGGACCACATTTCCAGCCAGTGCACTGACTTTAGGGTCCTCCTTTCCTGAGAGTTTAGCTCAGACAGTGGTGACCCTCATGACAACCTCTCTGCCAGATCGGGAGCTGGAACGGGCATCTGGGGGCCGAAGCTGTCCAAGCAGGTGCAGAATAGTGTAGCCACAGTGCTGGGGCAAGAGCGTCCGGACACGCTGGGCAGCTGGAGGGCGACCAGTGGCCCCAGGTGGGGAACCTGTCCGTGAGGTCCTGGGGCCTGGCTTCCCTGCCATCCCGCCTCCTGCATCCCCTCCAAGGTCCTTGGTCTTGTCATAGTTCAGGACCTTCCACTGTTGGTTCACTGCCTGCCATCGCTTGAAGATTCGGTAGACAGAAGAGCCCTCGTGGACAATGAGACCTGGTTGGGAGAAGGGTCAGAAGTTGGGTCAACTATTCATTGAACTCAGGGTCAGGGGGAAATCCGAAGAAGATTTTTTTTCTAGACTGAATTAGTGAGAATAGAAGAATTAAGGTAGAGTAGAAAAATAAGTCTCAGGGACATACAGGGGATCTCTAATTGATCACAGCACCATAAAAGGGGCATTATTATTATTTTTCTAAACTCTTACCTTCTGATTTAGAATTGATACTGAGTGTCTGTTCTAAGGCAGAAGATGGATAAAAGCTAGGCAATTGTGGTGAAACAACTTACCCAGGGTCACATAGCTAGGAAGTGTCTGAGGACACATTTGAACCCAGAACCTCATGTTTCTAGGCCTGGCTCTCTATCCCCTAACTGCCCTAGGAAGTGTTGTTTTTAAAATAAAATGACCTGGGATCAAATCTTGACTCTCCAACTATTAAGAGCAACAACCACCACAGTAAGTAATAATAGCAACATTTATATAGTGTGCTTCGATGTTTGCAAAGTACATTACAAATATTGTCTTATTGTATTCTCACAATCACCAGCCCAGTGGTAAGTGCTATTATTATCCCTATTTTACAGATGAAGAGACTGAGGCAGAAGCGGGTTAGGGATCAGACTTTTGGGACTTCATTTAGTGACTCTGAGTCTGAGTTTCCACATCACAAAAATGAAAAGGTTGTATTAGATGGCCCATAAGGTCCCTTCCAGCACCAGCTCTAGGATCTTAAGCTAGAGGAGAGGGACAATTATTTAATTTCGCATCAACTTCTTATTTATTATTAAACAGCTACCATATAGGCAAGGGTATTAGCACAATGAGTGCAGAGTATACCTAGTTTAGGTATAAAAAATAAGTTTAGATAAAACACAGTTCCTTAAAAAAAAGTTCAAATGCCCCTTCCCTGAGTGTGAGGGATTTTAGGTAGGTGGTCTCTCACCAATGCAGACGACATCCATAAAGCCGTACATGCCATAGCAGATCTGGAAGAGCAGGTCCTGCCTCTGCCACTTGGCCGATGGACTGAGTGAAGACCAGATGAGCCAGGAGATGCTGGCAACAAGGAAAAGGGAGCCCAGGACAATGGCTGCAATCTGGACCTTCTCAATGACTGTCAGGGAGATGGCCTGCCACTAGAAAAGGAAGGTGTTCTCAGAGAGACACAAGGCCTCGACGGCTATGGGGAGTAGGTGCCAGGAGGCCACCAGGAGAGGGAGGGCCCAGGGATAAAGAGGCAAGGTGACACTGGAGAAGGCATAGCCAGGGCTGGCTGGCTGAGGCAGTTCCTAAAGCCCCTACCTCTGCCCCTTCCCCCTGTACCTCTCACCTGCAGGGGGTTCTTGGTGCTTATTGCCAGGACCTGGTACTTGAAATAGCAGAGTTCACAGCTCCAGGATCCCCGCTCACTGATCCATCGGATGAGGCAAGGCTGGTGGGTACAACGCACAGAACCATCACACCGGCATGGGCTCAAGAGCTCCCCCTGACAGTAGGGACATGAGGAGAGACCCAATTACCCATCCCTCCACAGGATAGAGAGAGTGGATCTCATTTTGACCCCTTCCCCAGTGGTAGAGAAACCCTCCACATTAGAGATCCAAACCCAAGACCCTCAATGGAAACCATCCATCTAGGATTGAATGAAGGGCACACTGTGGAGAAGGAAAGTTGTGCGATTGAAAGACTTTTGGGAAACCAGAGAATGGAAAGTAGGTGCAAGGGCAAGGAGAACATTTCTTTTCTTTGGAGCTCTGGAGAACAGGCTGTGTAAACCAAGAAGATGAACAGGGTCTGGGGGCTGAAGAGAGGGAGGATGGCTAAGATCACCCCTTCTGCCTCCTACCAAAATAATCTTAAAACACTTTACAGATCTTGCAGTAATTCAGAGGATTCCATTGCTGAGTCTCCATGGGATCCCCAAAGAAGTCCTTACTAGACTAGGTCTGCCCTCAGTCAGGGGAAGGAAAATCCCTCTGGGCACTTGGGATAACCATTCCTCTCTCCCCCAACTGCCTATGGGGAGCTCCCTCCAGAACAATTTAAACAAAGAACAATTTTTGTGTGAAGCCAGGAAGTTGCTGAATTTAAGGCATGAGAGATTCTCCCCAAAGGTTGTGGAGGAATAAAGGGAGAGCACAGATAAGAAGCTCCAAACCCTACAACCAGGGCTTGCTTTTTCAAAGACCAGCCCTTTCTTCTGCCTCCAAGAAGGATGGCCCCTCCCACAGTCCATAGAGATAGGAAAGTGCGGGGAGGTGGTGATGGGGGACAGGCTGCTTTGCCCAGAAATCCCTTCCCAACCCCCAACCCCAACTAGCTTCCTAGGCACACAGCCTCGAATTCTTTTCTGGGCAATCAGACCCCAAACTTGAATCCACCCCTAGGCATCATTTCCCATCTGGTCTTCTCCTGGGTACCCCCTACCAGCATCTGGTCCTTTTTCCCAGGTCCCCTTCCCGGCCCAGCCCTTCGCCTCTTCCAAGCTTAGCCCTCTTCTTCCTCAGCTGGGTCCCCTCAGGGTTCCCTGTCCCCTGCTCCCCTTCCCATCTCCCTGGTGCTCTGCTCCCAGTCTCCCCAGGCCCGGGCCTGACCTGCTCCGGCCCCTGGAAGCAGATCCGGCACTGGGGGGTTCGGAGCCCGCTGTCCAGGCTGCTGCTCAGAGACAGGGAGTCCAGGCCGCCAGGAGCAGGGGGTGGAGGAGGAGGGGGCGGCGGAGGGGGTCCAGCCCGAGCTTCCTTGTTCCCCAGGCCCCGGGCCCGAGGCTCCGACCCGTAGTACTCCTCGTCGTCGCCGTCGCTGTCCCGGGCCGAGCAGCCGGCAAAGGGCCCCCAGCCGCAGCCCGCTCCCCCGCCCCCCCGGGGCTGAGGTTCGGGCCGGGGCCGTCCCCCGCCCGTCAGCACCAGCAGCTTCAGCTCGTTCAGGAACATGCGGAGCCGGGACTTGAGCATCGTCCGGGAGCCGGGACCCGCGGGGTAGGGGGGGCCGCTCAGGAGGGGCTGCGGGGAGGGTGGCGTCGGGGGGTCTGGACAGGAGAGGGGCAGAGGCAGAGGAGGGGGCGTCAGGGGCGGCGGGGCCTGCGAGCTTAGCGCTGCCTCCTGCCCTGCCCCGGGACTGGCGGCCCGGGGGCCATGGCAGGGGTCCTCTAGGGCGCGGCGCCCCG
>NC_058134.1:281625962-281666011 GCF_016433145.1 Gracilinanus agilis
GCACCCCCAACCCGCCAAACCTCCTCGCCCCCGCACTCCATCTCTTCTGCCTCCCCCTTCCCTTGCACTCCTCTGTTTCCCCCACATTGCCTATTTGCCCTGTCTACTCCCTCCTACTCTCCCCAGTCTCCCCCTTCCAGACCCCATCTCTGCTCCCCCTCCCGAGCTGGGGGATGCGAGGTTACGCCCTCGCCTCCTGAGAACCGCACCAAAGGTCCCGGGCCTCGGAAAGGGGTGGGGGTGCCGGGTGGGGGGCATGGAGAGGAGGAGCCCTGTGTGATGGGAAGGGGGCGCTCTCGGAATAGGCGGAGGCGGCGGGGACCTAGGAGCCTGGGCGGGGGTTGAGCAAGGGGACCGAGTCCAGCGACAGGCACGCAGAGCTACCCCATGGCCGGGCCCCCCTGAGCCAATTTGGGGGAAGCCCCCTCCCCACCCCAGCCCGGGGGTTTCGGGGCCCCATGAGCCGGGGTGCGGGCGCGCTTCAGCGCCGGACAACGACCTACCTCATCTCGCTGACCCTGGTCAAGCTTGAGTCTGTGCCTCCACCGCCTCCCTCGCCGTCAGGGGCTGGGGCCCCGATAGTCAGGGCACCTGAGGGAGGAGAACCTGGAAGCCCTCGTGGAGCGGATGAGGCCGGCAAGAAGCGGCAGGAACGTCTCTTCCACCGGCAAGATGCGCTGTGGATCAGCACCAGTAGCGCGGGGGCAGGGACGGAGACCCTTTCCCTGTCTCCGGCTCCTGCTAGCCCAGCCTGTCCGGTCTCCCCTGCTCCGGGTCGCCGCCTCTCCCTATGGGCCGCCCCGCCTGTTCCCCCACTCTCCGGGGGGCTGAGTCCTGACCCCAAACCTGGGGGGGCCTCCACTTCCTCCCGGCGCCCACTACTCAGCAGCCCGAGCTGGGGGGGACCGGAGCCGGAGAGCCGAGGTGGGGGGTGCGTCCCAGGTTCCTCTTCCCCCCACCCTGGCACTGGCAACCGCCGACTCAAAGTGGCGCCCCCCCCACCTGCCCCCAAGCCTTGCAAGACGGTAACTACAAGTGGGGGCAAAGCTGGAGGGGGAAAGACCGCAGGGAGTCGCCTGTCATGGCCGGAGAGCGAGGGCAAGCCGAGGGTCAAGGGGTCAAAAAGCAGTGCTGGGGCAGGAGCCCCAGCCGGAGTTGGAACTGCCGTCGCAGCAGGTGCTGCAGCCGGGCAGGGGGCTGGAGCCCGAGGAAAGTTGTCCCCACGAAAAGGCAAGAGTAAGACGCTGGACAACAGTGACTTGCACCCAGGGCCACTCGCAGGCTCGCCTCCTCCTCAAGCAGCCCCAGCAACTCCAGCTGCCTCTCCAGCTGCCTCCACCACCTCCCCAGGGCTTCCCCCAGGGCCTGCACCTCCTATCACCCTGGAACCGCCTGCTCCTGGGCTGAAACGGGGCCGGGAGGGGGGTCGTGCCTCCACCAGAGACCGTAAGATGCTCAAATTCATCAGTGGCATCTTCACTAAGAGTACCGGGGGACCCCCAGGTCCAGGACCGTCTCCTGGACCCCCAGGCCTCACCTCCAGCAGTGGGTCCCGAGAGCTGCTGGCTGTAGAGCTTCGTGCCTCCCCCAGTGAGTAAGGCCAAGGAAAGTGGAAGGGGTGGGGGTTGAACCTGGGACCTGGAGGGTGTCACAGCTAGGACCTCAGGGGCAAAGCTTTGCAAGCCTAAAAGACATATAGATGCCGTTGTTCTAACTCTCCAGTGCAACCTGTAAGAGAATCTAGAATGGGAAGATAGGCCTGAAGGAAAGAGGCTGGACTTTAGGGCCACCTGGCTCCTGCTCACCATTTGGTGGCCTCTCAGCATTTGCCCCTGTATGGACTCACTGGGTGTCCTTTCGAGACTAGGGGGGGCTGGGAAAGGGAGCTTGATTAAGGGGGAGTGGATAGCCTGTGTGTGGCTATGGGTCCAGGGAGAGTGAATCCAGCCTGCTGGGAAAATGTGTCCTTGGTCAGGGTGAGAATTAGCAGTCATTTGCAGATTTCCCCAGGAAGCCTGGCATCCCCAATTGCAGTTTTTGCCTGGTCCTTGGGACAGAGAAATGAGACCTCGTGTGCTAGCTTGCAACCCCCAAAGGGAATTTGGAGGAAGATGGGGATGGGAGACCTGGGAGAAGGTCTGGGGTCTAGCTTCTCCTGTGTGCTTGGTGCCAGCAGGCTCCACAGCTAGTTTGCAGGCAGCCACTCGCCTATGCAGGTCCTCCCAGGAGGGGAGCAGGCGAGTGAGATGGCAGGGATTTTGTCTTTTGCTCAAAGTCCTGGAAGCCGAGGGAGGGGCGGAGGGGAAATGTGTGGGCTGAAACTACTGGATATTTAACTGCAAAGCTCTGGGAGGAGAGAGCTGGAGGTGGGGGTGGGATGTGCTGGGGGGAGCCTGGCTTCCCGCTTACCCTCCCCCCTCCCACACAGAGTCAAGTTCGGATCAGTGGGGGTCCTGACTCAGTGAGTCAGGAGTGCTGGGGAACTGCAGAGAAGTTCATGCCCTGGCTGGATTTGTTGTTTTGAGCTTTGGCTTTTTTGGACTTGAGCTTGGGTAGGGGCGGAGTGGGTCTGTTCCCTCTCCTGGGAGGCTGTCGGGGAGCGGGGGTGGTGGCCCGGAGTTTGGCTCTGGAGCTGTCAGGAGCAGATGGCTTCAGATCCGCTTGCTCCCACTGCAGCTGCTCCGCCCTGGGAACGTCCGGGCCTCCAGTGTCAGGCTGTCAGACACTGGGGACCAGGCAGACTGGAACAAGACTCCAGGAGCAAGGGATCTGAGGGGATGGGGATGGAAGGCCCCTCCCAAAGCCAGAGAGGGATGAGGCTCCCCCTTCCCCCAGACCTTCCCTTCCCCGATTTGCTATTGAGGTTCTGACCTGACCAAACCCTCAAGCGATGAGAAAGAGGGTGAATTTTTAAAGGGCCTTGGGTCTTCCAGTTAAGTTTGGGGAGCCTGGCATGTGACCTTGAAAGGGGGAGAGATTCTCCCCTTCCTTCTCACCACCTCTGCAGGCCTCAGTTTCCCTTCTCTAGGAAATGGAGGTTGAGAAGTTCTTCCTTTTCTCCTTGGCTTCCATCTTCTACCCAGTCCCTGTACCTAATCTCAGCCTCTGTCTGCCCTTGAAATCCGCCCCACTTCCCCACATAGTAAACCTCCTGGAGTCTCTTGGTCTTCCTCTTAGAGAAGGGCCTCTCTTGCCCTTAGCAGGCAGCAGTTCTCCTGGGCTGGGATGTGGGGAGACACACAGTTGGGGATGTTCTTTAAGGGAGATGCCAATGTGAAGTATTTTTGTCTCTCTGGTTCTGTTGCTAAGCAACCGCTGAGCGGCAGCAACAGCTGTGGGGAAAGCAAGCTTGATGGGGGCGGAGTGTGGACCACTGTCTTAGCATCTTATTCCCTAGCTTTTTCAACTCCAGGGAAGTGGCCCATCCTTGAGGGAAGGGAGGTGTGGGGGGAAGGGGGGGAGGCAGAAAGGTAAGGGAGCTTGCCTGCGTTTGGATGTACGTCGCAAAATGCTATTTCTTTTATTTCCATGTGGGCTGTCTCCATTGGAAGAGCTGGAAGGCCAGCTCTAAAGCTCTCCTGCTCTCTCCTCTTTCAGAAGCTGTGGTCAATAGCCAGGAATGGACTTTGAGCCGATCCATCCCTGAACTGCGTTTGGTATGTGAGCCAATCTCTTGGAGTATGGCAAAGTCCCTTCCAAGTTCTACTCTCCCTGTGTCCCATTGTATTCTCAGGCAGTCTCTTTCCTTTCTTTCTAGGAAGATGAGAAATGGTGGGCTCTGATTCTTCTGAGTCTCTCCTTTCACAGCCCCATATTCTACCGCTCCATTTCAACTCGTTCTTTTATTCTGCCTGGCAGAACCCATCCAGTCCTTCTTCCTGCTCTCCCTATGCTTCTCTCCTCCTCATTTTAGGATCTCCTTTAGACTTTAATTCAGAACTTGAAATGAAACAACATTCTAACTGGTTCCAGGGTGCTTATCTCTCCCTCTCTGTCCCTTTGAAAGAATTAGAGACTCCATTTGGTTGGTGTTTCTTTATGTGATGTCCACTTTGGTCCTTAGGTCATTTTCTGACTTTTGGGAAAGGATCTTATCTAATTTAACACATTTCTGAATAGGAGTCCCAACTACAGCACTCCCACTCTAAACACATTATAGTTAGAAGGGAGTTTAGACCTAACCTAGTCCAATAACCTAATTCTCCAGAAAAAGAAACTGAGGTCCAGAGAGATAGAGTAATTTGCCCAAGGTTACATAGCTAGGAAGTGGCAAATTCAGGACTCACACTCAGGCCTTTTGTCTCTAAGTCCAATGGTCCTTTCACTCTACCTGTTGCTCTCTTAGTTCTCCCTATGCCCTCTCCCAAGCTCTTATCCAATCTCTACATTATTCCTCCTTGGATGATTGGCCACTGCCAGTCATTTCAGATTCAATGATGATGATCATCTACCATCATTCTGGATCCCAAAACCATGTTCTTTTTTTTAACCCTTAATTTGTTACTATGTATTGTTTTTAAGGCAGGAGAGTGGTAAGGGCTAGGCACTAGAAGTTAAATGACTTGCTTAGGATCACACAGCTAAGAATTGTCTGAGGCTATATTTGAACCCAGGACCTTCCATCTCTAAGCCTAACTCTTTATCCACTGAGCCACCCAGCTGCCTCCCCAAAACCATGTTCTTAATTCCCTTGATCTTTGTTCCACTTGTGACTCTAGATCACTCCCTTGTCCACAGGGGGTACTGGGTGATGCCCGGAGTGGGAAGTCATCGCTCATTCACAGATTCCTGACTGGTTCCTACCAAGTGCTAGAGAAGACAGAGAGTGAGTTCTCTAGAATTAAAGGGGTTTGGGTGGGGGAAGAGTCAAGAAATCATTGAATCAAGGACCTTCCTCACTACCTTGATAACCAAAGTAGATACAATGTATGTGTGTGGTGTAACCCTTGTGTTCTCCTAATCATCTTGGACAGGTGAGCAGCATAAGAAGGAGATGCTGGTGGATGGACAGAGTCACTTGTTGCTGATCCGAGAAGAAGCAGGGGCACCAGATGCCAAGGTGGATGGGGAGGGGAAAGGCAGAGAGGGAGACTGGGTAGTCAGACTTTTGGGGAAGCAAAGTTATGTGGGGACCCTCTTTTTCTTACTCCAGCCCTTCCTGTCTCTCACAGTTGGTAGTCTTTTTTTTAACCCTTACCTTCCATCTTGGAATCAATACTGTGTATTGGTTCCAAGGCAAAAGAGCAGTAAGGGCTAGCCAATGGGGGTTGAGTGACTTGCCAAGGGTCACACAGCTGGGAAGTGTCTGAGACCAGATTTGAACCCAAGACCTCCTTTCTGGACCTGGCTCTCAATCCACTGAGCCATCTTGCTGCTCCCACTTGGTAGGGTCATTAGTGTTGTCAGGAAGGATTCTTCTTTCTAGCTGATCCCTCATTTATCTTTTCCTCATCTAGTTCTCAGGCTGGGCAGATGCTGTCATTTTTGTCTTCAGCCTGGAGGATGAGAACAGTTTCCAGGCTGTGAGTCGTCTCCATGTACAGCTGAACACCCTTCGAGGGGAGAGCAGAGGGGGTCTGGCCTTAGCACTGGTGGGGACACAAGGTAAGAAGATGCTGAGAAAAGGGCAGATCTGGTGGGGAGGAACAGAGGAGTCCTGAGGGAGATGTGTGACAGAAGAGAAAGCTTAGGAGAAATGCGATAGGTGTCTTCCAGTATTTACAGAGCTGTCATGTAGAAGAGGTAGGTATTAGACTCGTTCTCCTTGGTTCTAAAGGATAGAAGCAGAAGCAATGGCAACATTTAGCTCAATAGAAAGAAAAACTTCCTAACCTTCAGAGTCATCCAAAGATGGCATGAGCCACCTCGGAGACAGTGGCTTCCTCATCACTAAAGACCACTGGAGGACCACTTGTTGGGAAACTGGAGAGCAGATTTCTGTTTAAGTCAAGGTGGCACTAGACAACCAACCTAAGGTCTTTTCCGGCTCCCAGACTTGGCGATACTGTGAAAAAGAGAGCTGGAGCAGGATATGACAATGGTGGCATCACCTTTCTCTGAACAAGTTCCCCATTCCAATTCCCCAGCCTTTAGGAGACAGAAAGCAGAAAGGGCAGAGGGAAACTGGGTGGGGATCCATTTTTTGGCTCATTCACCTTTCTCTCGATACCAGACAGGATCAGTGCTTCCTCCCCCCGGGTTGTGGGAGATGCTCGTGCCAGAGCTCTATGTGGGGAAATGAAGCGCTGCAGCTACTATGAGACCTGTGCCACCTATGGGCTCAATGTGGACAGGGTCTTCCAGGAAGGTGAGAGTGATGCATGGGTTCCTTGGGAGGAGGGGGTGGGACCAGTGCATGGGTAAGATCCTTGAAGAGGGGTATGGAAAGAGTGAATGAGTTTGAGGCAGCACAGTGGATAGAGCGCCAGGCCTGGAGTCCTGAGTTCTGGATTTGAATGTGATCTCAGACACCGCCTAGCAGTGTGACCCTGGGCAAGTCACCTTTTGCCTGGTCTTCGCTTCTCTGCCTTAGAGTTTTTACTAGGTCAGAAAGCAAAGGTTTTGAAAAAAAAAGTAAATAAGAGAGTGAAGATGAAAAAAGTAGATTAAAGGGAATGAAGAAGTCTAATAAAGGGTCTAGTTTAATGGAGAAGGGCAAAGGGGACTTGGGGAAGTTGTATGGACACAGGAAGAGAGGGTGTGTTGGTGATGGAGCCTTGGGACATCAGTATGGGTTTTTTCCAGGTCCGGTGTGTGTGTGTGTGTGTGTGTGTGTGTGTGTGTGTGTGTGTGTGTGAGTGTGCATGCCCTTTCGAGCACCTGAATGCTTAAGAATGTGAGGAGACACTGTAGATAAGGGAGAGGACATTTCAGTCCCCATCATGCTTCCCCCCCCCTCCTCCTACAGTGGCCCAGAAGGTTGTGACCTTGAGAAAACAGCAGCAGCTGCTGGCTGCCTGCAAGTCCCTGCCCAGCTCCCCCAGCCACTCAGCTGCCTCCACCCCTGTGGCTGGGCAGGTGAGAGGGGGTGGTTGGGGGAAGTGAGGGGGGCAGCAGGGAGGCTGTGAGATACTGGGTTGGGTTTAAGGATAGAGATGCAGGAGCTCAAGGAAGGGGGAGGGACGGGGTGGAGGTGATGCTGAGCTCTGGAAGTGATCCTGATCCCCCAGGTCAAATTCCCAGAGATGGTCATTTCTACTCTCTGGGGATCTGGGCTTGAGGAAATATCCCAGACTCTCCTTTGACTCCAATATCTTCTCCCAGGCCAGTAATGGGGGGCATACCAGTGACTACTCATCATCTCTTCCTTCCTCACCCAACGTTGGTCACCGGGAGCTTCGGGCTGAGGCAGTTGCTGTGGCTGGACTGAGCACGCCAGGGTCTTTGCACCGAGCAGCCAAACGGCGGACGAGTCTCTTCGCGGTAGTAATCTCCGTCCCCCTCCCTACCTTAGAGGCACCCTTCCCCTTTACATCAAGTCCCCTCGGCCTCCAGTCCTTCTGACATTGCTTCCTCGGTTCCCTCGCCCTCTCTGTCCCTTCTTCCTCTCCCTTCTTGATCTCGGCCCTAAGCTTCTCTGTCTAATGAGAGCAATCCATTCCAGAATCGCAGGGGCAGTGACTCAGAGAAGCGGAGCCTGGACAGCCGTGGGGAGACAGCAGGAAGCGGCAGGGCCATCCCAATCAAGCAGGTGAGTATAGCAGGAAGGATCCTGGGTCAGGGGGAGGGGGAGGTGAACCCCTTCCCCAAGTCGAGCGGCTCTTTAACTTTTCCTCCTGCCCATTTGCATACTCTCTCTAGAGTTTCCTGTTGAAACGAAGTGGAAATTCCCTGAACAAGGAGTGGAAAAAGAAATACGTAACATTATCAAGCAACGGTTTTCTACTGTATCACCCCAGCATTAATGTGAGTGTGTGTGTATGTGTCCCTTTGGCCCTTCCTTCCCGCCCTCCCCCAGCTCTGTAGTGACGAATCCTCCCCCACAGACTCTAAGAACCACCTGGATAATTTCAGCCAACTACTAGTTGCCTCTGGATAGGAAGGCATCCCTCCCCGGACCCCATGTTCTTCCTTAGCCTCTGCTCCATCCCCAACCAATTGCCAGTGTGTATTAAAGAGGCAGAGTGTGTTGTTAGTGTAAAGGACAAGGGACTTTCTGACATCAACACTTGGGGGGAGTCGTTTCCACTCTGAGCCTTAGTTTCCTCTCTTCACAAAAGGGGATGCTGGGAGTATCTCGCCTTCGTGGAGTTTGGGGAGAATGGAGTGAGATAATGTCTATCAGAATGACTTCAGCCTTTCGGGCACTTGTTAAATGTCAAATGATTGTTTTTAGAGGCTTTCCAGTAGCTTCCAAATTTACAGTGAGTCAGACATTTCCTCCTACCCCTAACCCTGTGGAAATCCTTCTGTCTCTCAGGATTACATCCATAGCACCCATGGAAAGGAGATGGATCTGCTTCGAACAACAGTAAAAGTACCAGGAAAGAGACCTCCTAGGGCCATCTCAGCCTTTGGGCCCTCAGCCAGCATCAACGGGCTTGTCAAGGATATGAGCACGGTCCAGATGGCTGAAGGCACTGGTGAGGGGGTAGGGAAGGAGAAGGTGGAGAGAAGGGGCAAGAGGTTGTCATTAGAACTGGTTGATGGGGAGGGCTGAGGAGAGGAGGCAGGGAAAGCAGGACACAGAGAGAACAGAAGAATGAAGGAATCATCTTAAAGATCGCTGCTTCTTCCCTCCCATCTTCTCCCCTTATCAGACATTCCCACTCCCACCCCTACTCCCAGCCCCAGTTCCCTGCAGCTACCCCAGGACCAGACATCCAAGCACCTATTGAAGCCAGACCGGAACCTGGCCCGAGCCCTCAGTACCGGTCAGTCTTAGCCAAAATGAGGGTGGGGGTGGAAGATGGGTTGGTGGAACATCCTTGAGGGGAGGAAGATAGATGAAATAGAGATAGAGCTGAATCTCTGAAGAAAAGAAGGGGAGGGAGGAAGTCCCTCTAGGGGAAAAGGGTTGTTTGTTTGTTGTTTTTTAAATCATGAGAGGGCAAAGCTGACTCAGGGGAAACTGAGTTAACTATGCATCCTCCCAAAGACTGTACACCATCTGGAGACTTGAGCCCCCTGAGTAGGGAACCCCCACCTTCTCCCATGGTAAAGAAACAGAGACGGAAAAAGTTGACCACACCATCAAAGACAGAAGGCTCCGCTGGGCAGGCTGAAGGTGAGGCCATGACAAGTCAACCCTATTTTTTTATCCCCATCTGCAACTGGGACAGGAAGTTCTTGGGTGATCAGAAAAAAAGATCCAACCAGTATTCTTTGGCACGTTTTTATATCGACTGTGAACATTCTAATTAAAAGAAAAACGGGCATCCCTCAGTCCCTGCCCCTCTCCTTAGTGAATCCCCAGCTCCTGCCCCCCTCTCTCCAAATGGCCCCATCTTTCTCTCCCCAGTCTTCTAACCTCAGTCCCTCTCTTTCCAAAGCTCACTCAGATCTGAGCTCTTCCTTCCTGCTCCCCTTACTTAGTAACCGCTCCTCTCAACCCATCACCTCATACTCCACCCCACCCCTCACTCACAGACCCTGTAGCTCAGGGCCTGGATTCCAGATCTCCCTACTCTCACTGTTCTGCTTCTGCTCCACCCCACTCTGGGGCCACTGACCCTTAGTTCTGCTTTCTCTCCCTATCTGTCTGTCTCTATTTTCCCCGCTGCCTTTGTTACTCTCTTCTCTCCTCCCCTCTCCTCTTCTCCTCCTCTTTGCTATTCCTATTCCCTCTGGTTGTCTGTGTATCTCCCTCTCTGTCTCTATCTCTCTGTATCTGTCTCTGTCTGCCTGTCTCTTTCTGTGTTTGTCTCTCTCTCACACACACTTTCTCTGTCTCTCCCCCATTATCTCTCTCCCCTGTCTCTTCACTCTTCATCATCTGTCCCCTTTTCTCTATCTCTATCTCTTCTATCTCTATTTCTCTTGTCTGTCTCCTTTGCTTCGGGAAACCAGCCAAGCGCAAAATGTGGAAACTAAAATCCTTTGGTAGTTTAAGAAATATTTATAAAGCAGGTAACAAAGTGGGGAAATTGGGAAGGGCGCTCAGCTGGGGTGCAGGGGTTGGGGCGAACCTGCTTCCCCTGCATGTGCTCGGGCTTCCTGCTTCCTCCCTTTTTCTCCCTCTCTCCCATATCACTCCCACCCCACCCTGCAGGGGCCCTGGGATGGCTGTCTGGGGAGGTGGGGAGAGGGGGTCTGGGAAGAATGGTGTGTTTGAGTTCCATCATCCTGTGTACCTCCCATCCCCCTCAGAGGAGAACTTCGAGTTCCTGATTGTATCAAGCACTGGACAGACCTGGCACTTTGAAGCTTCGAGCTTTGAAGAGCGAGACTCCTGGGTCCAGGCCATCGAAAGCCAGATCTTGGCCAGTCTGCAGTGCTGTGAAAGCAGCAAGGTCAAGGTGAGGGCTGGAAGGAGAAGGTAAAGGAGATGAGTCACTGTCCTGGGGAAAGGACTTTAATTGGGGAGAAAAGGGGTTTGAGGAACATGGGGAAAGAACTTTGGATCTCTGGTCCAAAGATCCGGGCCCCAGTGGATGCTCTTGCCTCTTAGAACAATGAAGCCTTGGATGGCACTCCTAGCCTCCAGAACCTCAGTTTCCTTTTCTATAAATCCATGAGGCTAGACTAAATGTCCTCGGAGGTCCCTCCCAGCTCTGAATATGTATCAAGGCTTCACCTCCCTTCCAGCCCTATGGTTCCCAGGATGGCCTGCAAGGATCGCTGCTAACCTCAGGTGTCCTTTTCTCCTAGCTCCGCACTGACAGCCAGAGCGAGGCTGTGGCCATCCAGGCGATTAGGAACGGGAAGGGCAACTCGCAGTGTGTGGACTGCGGAGCTCCCAGTGAGTGAGGACTGATCAGATAGAAGAGGAGTGGTGGTGGCGGTGGTGATGGTAGCGGATTGGCTAGGGCCCTTGGCGGAGGCCGGGGCGGGGGTTTTATGAAGGGACCTTGAAGAGGAATGGGCTCAGGGTTCGGGAAGGGAAGGGAGAGGAAAGAGACTCTCTTGGCCTCCGAGGTGGGATAGAGAAAAGGGCTCAGGGTCCAGAGGGGTGGGGGAAGGGCGTCTCTGCCCAGCTTTGTAAAAGTAACCCTACCGGCTGGCCTACCTCCAGATCCCACCTGGGCAAGTCTGAATCTGGGCGCGTTAATCTGCATCGAATGCTCAGGAATCCATCGAAACCTGGGCACTCACCTGTCTCGGGTCCGATCCCTGGATTTGGACGATTGGCCGAGGGAGCTGACCCTGGTGCTGACGGCTATTGGCAACGAGACGGCCAATCTGATATGGGAGAGCGACACTCGAGGCCGAGCCAAGCCCACGCGGGAGTCCTCCAGGTGCGAGAAAGAGGGGAGGGGGGGGAGTGAGTGGTTTGCTAAAGGGGAAGGCGATCTCTAAAGGAGGGGGCCCTCTAACCCCAGCACCCCGTCTTCACGTCTCTCAGGGAGGAGCGAGAGTCGTGGATCCGGGCCAAATATGAACAACTGCTGTTCCTGGCCCCACTGGGAGGTCCCGATGAGCCTCTGGGCCGCCGCCTCTGGGCCGCAGTGCAGGCTCAGGATGTTGCTGGGGTGCTACTGCTCCTGGCCCATGCGCGGCACGGGCCGTTGGACAGCGACGTGGGGGACCCACAGCTCCGTTCCCCGCTCCATCTCGCAGCCGAGCTCGCCCATGTGGTCATCACACAGCTGCTAGTCTGGGTACGTGAAGGAAGAAGGTCAAAAGAGACCTCCGGGAATGCCGAGCGGCCCCAAGGACAGATATGCGAGACCCTCGTTGGCATTGCAGTCTGGCTTTGCTAGGTCCGCCCTAGTACCAGGACTGAGGGGGAGCGAGATCTGCGGGGGTCAGGCTGCGCTAAGGAGAGGGAGAAGGGCCTCACCGAGGAATCCTGTGGAACGTAGCTGCTTCACTGCTACACTGCCCCAGGGTTATGCAAGGCTTCTCCCTTATTGTGTGTGTTTGTGTGTGTGTGTGTGTGTGGGGGGGGGGGGATTGTTACTCGGGTTCCCTTCTTCTGGGACCACGGAAGGATTGCTGACTCGGTCTCCTCTTCTTCCCAGTACGGCGCCGACGTATCTGCTCGAGACGCTCAGGGCCGCACCGCCTTGTTCTACGCTCGGCGAGCGGGGAGCCAGCTCTGTGCCGACATCCTACTGCAGCATGGCTGCCCGGGGGAAGGAGGCAGCGGGGCCACCACTCCCAGTCCCCGCCGGAGAAGCAGCGCCGCGAGCGTGGGTCGAGCTGATGCTCCAGTCGCGCTGGTATAGCGGCACCACGCGGACAGACACCCCCGCTCCCACTCCCCTACAACCTGCCCCAGCATCTGTGCTCCGGGAAGGGACCCCACCAGCCCCCAGCCACCCCCACGCCAGCACCACCAGCCACCAGGCACGGACACCTTCCTTGTGGACTGTGGGACACAGACTCCCCCCTCCTCCTCCTCCTCCTCCTTCCTCCACGGGCACGTTCCCCACCACGCACACACTGCGGACACTGAACCCTCACTCCCGACGGCACCATCTCTCTCCCTTACCTGCTTCCTCCCAACCTTCCGCTCTCCAACGGACACAGACTCCCGCACTCTCCCCAGACGAGGCATGGAGACCCTTTCGTGTGTGCGCACTCTCCGCCCCAGTTCCCCGGTCGGACCAGACCTCCCCTTCCCCCCCCTCCCATTTTTCTCTCTCCACCTCGGGAACTCTCCCTCCCGCATTCCTGCAAGCGTTTGGGAAGGGAGCTTGACCTCGGCTACTTAACGCGAGGTTCTTGGACCTACCCTCTGCTGGCTCCTGGGAAACGGGGGAAAAAAAGAAGTTTGCCCTTCAGATCCAGGATGACTCGCGCTTCCTCCCCGCCCCGATTCGTTGGACAGTTCGGCCCCCAGAGCCTAATGCCCAGGCTGGCTCCTGGGGACAGGGGAAGGTATCAAGGTGTTGGGGAGGCGGCGGGGCTGAGGGCAGTTCTGGGGGATGGAAGGCTTGTTCATGGGCCCCTCTCACTCCCTCCATACCTGATTTCACTGCCCAACAACAGGGAGAAGTGGGCAGCGAGGGGCAGGACCCCAGCTACCCATGGGGGTGGGGATCCCAACCCTTTCCGTGAAAGGGACCAATGGGGGGGGGGACGCTACAATAAAGACCCCTCCCTACACACCCACAGCCACAAGCACATCCACCCACGGATGGACTGGGGCTGGAGAGCCAGAGGCCTGGCTTCCTCTCTCCACAACACCTAGAGAGGGGTGATGAATGAGATGGGGGCTCTTGGAACTGGGGAGGAAATTGTAATTTATTGCTTTGTGCCCCCTTGGGAGGGGGGCTGGGTTGGGGGGAGGGCTGGGATGTGGGGAGGGGGGTGGGCTAGGGGAAGCCTGGGGGGTGGGGGGTGCTCTTGGGTTGTGAGTGTCTGTGACTGTGACTGCCTAACTGTGACTGTCCAGAGCCCGTGGTGTCCTGGGCCAGAGGATACCCCAACCACGGGACTCCCTTCTCCCCCAAGTTTCACCCTCCCCTCCCTCTTGCAGGAGAAGCTCTAGATCCAGCCTCCCGCCCCTTCCCCTACCAGACTCCCTGAAACTTTCCAGCCAGGTAAAGAAATTAAACCGGCTGGGATAGGTCCCTATTGGCCTGCCACCCCTTCCTCAAGCAGGTCGGGACTCCCCTGCCCCACCTCCCTCCGATCCCCTTACTCACCATAGCCCCAGGGTCAATTGGTGTCAGTGTTTTGGGTTTTTTTGTTTTGTTTGTTTGCTTTGATTTCTTTTTTTGTTTGTTTTGTTTTGTTTTTGCTAAAATATTTTGGAGAGGAGTAGTGTGTTTGGGGAGAGGGTGGAAGAAAGGGGCAGTGGTTAATGTTCCCCCCACCATTTGCCTCCCCTGAATCAGGTGGTATGAGTCTTCTTCAAACAATTAAAAAGGCAGTGATTTTGACTGGGGGAGTGTAGCTCTGGTCTGTCTAAGGGCTGAGGGCGTAAGATGGGAAAGCTGGAGAGACTTCAGGGATCATCTGGACCAATCCAATCAGGAGCAGGAATCCTCAGCCCAGAGAAAGACAGGAACAGCCATTTAGTCTCACATTTTCATAACATTTTGCATTTACCAAGACCTTTCATATCTAAGATCTCATTTGATCCTCACAGTGAAGAAGATAAAAACAAAGCCAGTATGATTAACCCATTTCACAGAGGAGGAAGCTGAGGGTTAGAGATGAAAAGACTGGTCTGTTGCTGGGTAGGAGTTGAAAGGAGGAGGAAACATTCAAGGTGAGGCCTTAGTCCAGTCTGCCTCTTCCAAATTTTGGAAGGATGGGAAAGATGAGGTGGCTTCGGGGAGGTAGGTATAAAGCAGGCTACATCAGCCACTTCAGTAGGTCTATCAGTTAAGGCACTGGGTCCTGGGAGCCAGAGCTACACTAGGGGTAGTAAGGAGAGGGCATCAAAGGAGCCTTGCATAGAGTCAAAGAGAGCCACATGAGAGTTAGTAAAAGTGTGAAGAATGAGGGGAAGTGAGGGAACCAATGAAGATACCAGAAGGCCAGGTGTGGGAACTGCCCTCCCTGCTCTCTGGTATTTTCCTAACTCTGCTATCTATCCCAGCCCCTTTTCTCATCTGGGGTATGAAGAATGTTACTATTTCCATCCAGGTGATCAGTGGTAGATAGAGCAAGAGTGAAAAGGGATGGGAGGTGTCACACACTTTTAGGTATCCCTAGTGGAGATGGACCACCTGCTCATTCACCGAAGGCATCACAAGGACTTGAGGTCTTTGCTCTGAGCCTCCTCGGATCCTGGGAATTTAATACCTCCTATATGAGCACCTGCTGAGTTCAGATGCTCCTTTTCTAGCTCTCACCCAGATAAAAGGATTGCTGTGGAGTAAGGAACCCAACCGTGTAATATGACACAAGGCCTAGTCATCATCTGCCTTCATTCTCTTTTCGGATGGGTGATGCTGAGCTGCCTGGTCTCGAGGTAAAATTTGTCTTAACCCTGCCCAAGAGCAGTTGCAAAGGGCCCAGGTCTAGATCTTCAACAGCTCAAAAAGGTGTCTTCGAGCATCACTTTGAGGGCCCAGGTCTGCAAAGGGCCAGGCTGACTAACCAGCCAGAACAGCAACGTGATTATGCTTGAGAATGCTACTGAGGGAAGGCTCTTCTAGTAAGGTACAGAAATATGAAATGTATATATGATGGACAGAGGGTGAGGGGAGTGAGGGCAGAAATGAACACCTCCATTCCATCTATCACCCAGACATTTAGTTAATCTCCCCTTGGCTTATCTAGAAATGCTTCTAGAGTTAGGGAATAGTTGAGTGGCTGAAAGAGGGGGATACCGGGGGCATTGCTGGGGAAGGGGGTTGTGAGACACATACTAAGATGAAGACCAAGCAATGGAGGTAGACTGGAGAAAGTTGTCTGAGGAAAAACTATCAAGAGCTCCTTCAATTTCCATCCCACAACCAACCCCAGAGATAGGCAAGAACTGAGTTCTGTCACCCACACCAGGCTCTAAATAAGCCTTTGCCTCTAATGGATACCCAGAAGCCTCAGTTCTACAGATTCTTCCTGCCATTCAGTTCAACAAAAAGAGTTTGAGCACAGCTCAATGTAACAAACATTTCCTGAGCATCTCCTATGTCCAGAATACCATATGTGGCTTATGTGAGATAAGACTTTATCTCTGCCAACATGGAGTTTATAATTCAGAAGTAAATATTAGATAGAAATAAATCACTATAATATAAAATAAGAAATAATACATTCATAAGAGCAAATAAGTGTCATGTGAGGTCTGATAGGTAAAGGTTCCTCCAACTAGGGGAAGATCAAGAAGGTCCCTGGAAGAAGGAAGCAGTTGAATCTTGCTTAAAACAATGAGTAGATATTGACAAGATCATAGATATGACATGACAATATCAGAAGGGGGATGCCAGATTGGAGAAGTCCTTGATTTGGGCAGAAGAGTGAGAACTCTATTTAGAATCACTGAATCTCAGAGTCAGAGAGGCCCCATGGGATAATCCAGAAGAAACATCCTCTGCACAGCATTCCCAAAGACTCATCGACCAGCCTCCATGGAAACTCTCCTTTGATGGAGATCGGGCTGGAGCAGCCCATCCCACTTATGGACAGATCTAGTTACCTAATCAATCAATGAGCAAGCATTTTTAAGCACCATCTATGTACCAAGCACTATAGTAGACACTGGAGAAAGAAGGAATCGGCATTTATTAAGCATCTACCACATGCCTGACACTTTTCCAAGCACTGAACATGGGACAAAGAGAAGCAATCCATGATCTCAAGGAACCTACAAGTTAGCCCAGGTAGATAATGTGGGCACATAAAAATATACATAAAATAGAAGGAAAAGAGATAAAAAGTGAGTGGGAAGTAAGGCCCAAGCACTTGGGGGAATCAGGAAAAGTTTCATGTAGAAAGAAAGGGGCACAAAAGCTGAAGCTGAAGGAAATTAAGGGTTTTAAGAGTCAGAGATAAGGAAGAATATTTGAGGGGAGAGAGAGTGATGAGAGACAGGGGGATAGCAAGTATAAATACATGGAAGAGAGAGACAGAATATCTTGTATGAGAAACACTAAGACTAGTTAAGGGAGTTACATATAAAAGGGGTGGAAAGTTATACTGGGACAAAGTTGGGAAGGGCTCTAACTGATCAAAGAGTTTACAGTTGATCCTGGAGGTAATAGGGACTCACAGGAGTTGAGTGAGTAGGAGGCAGGGTTTTTACTTTAGGAAAATTGCTTAGACAACCAGGTGGAGGATGGATTAGAGTGGGGAGAGACCTGAGACCAGTAGACCAGCCAGACTAATCAGGAGTGATAATGGCTTGAGTTCGGGTGGTGGTCATGAGAATGTAGAGTAGGAAACAGAGACCAGAGAAGTTCTGGAGATACAAAAATGAATGTAAGCCCTTGATTGGATATATGGGGTAAGAGCTGAGGCTGCAAGTCTGGGTGACAGGAAAGATGATGGTGCTCTCCACAGAAATAGGGAGGTTCAGAAGAGTAGCTGTTTTCAGGGGAAGCTAATGAGTTCTCCCTTAGACATAATGAATTTGAGATGTCTATTGGGCATTCAGTTTAAGATGCCCAATGGACAACTGGCAATGTTGAAGTTCAGGAAAAACATAAGAAATAATAATAATTATTATGACACTATTATATAAATTCAATATAATAGATTTTATTATATATAACTAGTATAATAAATGATGTAAACTGGGGAGGTCACCAAAAAGAGACTGTAGGAAGAAGAAAAGAAGAGAGAAGAGAAAAGAAGAGAAAAAAAAATCCTAGGACAGAATCTTAATGTAGACTTACAGATAGGAAATGTGATGTTGATGATGATCTGACAAAGTAGATAGAGTACTGAAATCATAAAGACTTGAGTTCAAAACTGACTTGAATAATTACTAGCTGTATAATCCAGAGCAACTCATTTAACCTGTCTGCCTCAATTTCTTCAAGTATAAAATGAGTATGATAATAACACAAACTACGTTTGTTTGTTGTTATAAGGATAAAAGGAGATGATCTTTGTCAAGTGCTTTGCAAATCTTGAAGTGTTATAGAAATGTGAGTTCTTATGGTGATGATTTGACAAAAGAGTGGTTATTGAGAAAGAGGAAAACTGAGAGGCAGCAGTATAACAAAAATCTATGAAGGGGATAGTACCTAGGAAGAAAGATGGTTCAGTAGCTTCATATGCTGCAGAGAGGTCAAGAAAGGGAAGGACTGAGAAAAGGCCATTGGATTAGGCAATGAAGAGATCGTTGGTGACTCTGGAAAGGGTCATTTCTGTTGAGGGTAAGATTGGGAATCAGATTGCCAATGGGTTGAAAGAGAGTGAAAGAGGAAGTGGAGGCAATGAGTAGAAATTGTTTTGTTTTTCAGAGAGTTTGGTGGAGAAAAGGAGAAGAGAATAGCTAATAGTACGGACAGTAGATCTAAGTTTTTCAGGTTGGAGGAGATGAGCATATTTGTTGGCATCAGAAAAAGAACTAAGAGAGAGAAAGTGAAGATAAGAGAGTATAATGCAGGGTTACTACTGGACTTAACTGGGTCTAAGGGCAATAATGAATCCTCAGTTGAATCTGTGCACTTGTTTTGGATCCCATCATGCATATGGTCTTGCACAAGCACTTGCTCCAGTCTTGTGTTATCACTGTGAGCTAAAACAGAAGTTCCTGCATTACAAGAGGAAGGAAGACCAGAGTGGGGCAATCAGCTGAAGAACAAGGAGAGAAGGGCTTCAGGGGTACATGTGGAGAGCTTGGCCTTGGTAAGGAAAAGAGCTACCTCTTTCTCAGAGATTAGAGCATAGTAGATAGTCAAAGGTTTGAAAGACACAAAGAAGGGGAGAAGAGAGAATTCACAGCAAATGGCATTGATTTCCCCAGTAAAGTCTGAGGCTGAGATCCTCAACTGAAAGAATGAGAGGAAGAGATAATATAGGAGAGAAGGGAAAGTTTGGAATAGCCATTAGGGTGGAATAGGAAATTTAATAGGAAGAAAATGCTTGCTACAATGAAGGTCTATTTGAATATGTTGTTCAGTTGTTTCAATTGTGTCTGACTCTTTGTGGTCCCATTTGAGTTTGTTTGTTTTTTTTGGGTTTTGTTTGTTTGTTTGTTTGTTTTTTTTGCAAAAATACTGGAGTGATTTGCTACTACCTTCTTCAACTCATTTTGTATATGAGGAACCTGAGGCAAACAGGATTTAAATGATTTGCCCAGGGTCACACAGCTAGGAAGTGTCTGAGGCCAGATTTGAACTCAGGAGGATGTCTTCCTGATTCTAAATCCAGCAACCACTGTGCCACCTACCTGCACCCATGAGTTTAAATAACTCGAATTTATAGCAGTACCAGACTGCTTGATTGTGTAACTTCCAAGCCAGACAAGAGGAGTAACTCAGGCTGAGGTTTGGCAAGGTGTAAATTCAAGAAAAAAGAATAATTTGGAGTCGAAGTGGTTAATTAGAGGAACAAGATAAAAGAGGAGAGCAAAGCTAAAGTGAGGGCCTGGAAAAGAACTAGGGGGCAGAAATATTAGAAGCCATAAGGGCAAAGAAAAAGTTGCAGAGGAGAAAGGCATCAGGAGAGATGGAATGATAGAAGGGTTTGACGAAATAAACACTTTTTGAAATTTTTTATTATGGAAGTGGAACACTAGGTGATGGCAAGATCTAGGGTGTATCTATCACTGCATATAGCTGAGCTGGAGGTTATGGGAGCCGGGGAAGGGTGTGCTGGTAAATTTTAACAACCTGCTCTCTGGAAAATAATGCCTGGCACACAAGTTTAATCTACATTATTAATATCTCCATCACATTCTTCAGACTTGACAATCAACAAAACAATAAATCAAGCCATGATTTGCAGCGTTTGCCAATTTCTGAGGTTTAGAAATTTTTAAATAATCTCTTGAGAGTCTGGATAAGCTGTTGTCCTTTCCTCTGGGTAAACTGAGGAAACGGGAGCCTAATAATAGCTAATATTTCTATAGTGCTTTAAGGTTTGCAAACTGCTTTATATATGTATTATCTCATCACACTGCTGTGTGCTAGGTGCCCTATTTCATAGAAAAGGAAAATGAGGCTGAGAGTGGTTAACTTACCCAGAGTCATAGAACTAGTATCTGAGGCAAGACTCAAACTCATGTCCTCCTGACCCCAATACACACACACACACACACACACACACACACACACATTGCATTGCCTAGTGTTTAAATGTTTGAGGGGGCATTGATATGTATATTAAAGTTAAAAAAATGTTTAGCTGCTCTCTTTTTGTCAGAGGAAGAGAATTCCAGTAGAAATCTGGGTAATGAAACCTTCCATTACTCATAAGTACATCAAGCTTCTGTGTCAGGTTTGTGATCTGTTTTCCTAACTCCTCTATTTCTTCTTTCCAGAGTATAACCCAATGAGTGTTTCTGCCTCCACTGTTCTGTGCCCTTACATGTTCTTTATCCATTCTTTTAGGCCCTCATTCTCACTTGGAAGCACTCAAAAAATTTGTGAGATAGAGGGCAGCTGGGTGGCTCAGTGGATTGAGAGCCAGAATGAGAATTTCTAGGTTCAAATCTGGCCTCAGACACATCCTAGCTGTGTGACCCTGGGCAAGTCACTTAATCCTCATTGCCAATCAATATGTAGTATTAATTCTAAGGCAGAAGATAAGGGGTTAAAAAATTTCGTGAGATAGCTACTATAGGTATTTTCATTCCTATTTTACAAATGAGAAAAATGAGACTCAGAGAAATTAAGTGGCTTGCTTGCACAGTCATACAACTAAAGAGTGTTGAAGGAAAGAAGGTCTCACCTACCTCCAAAGGCCAGCATTCAGGCACAGCTAGGTAGTACAGTGGATAAAATGCCAGGTTTGGAGATGGGAGGTCCTAAATTCAAATATGGCATCAGACACTTCATAGCTATGTGACCCTGGGCAAGTCACTTAGCCCTTTCTCCCATTATAAAAGGTAAGAGTTAAAAAAAAAAAAAGGCCAGCCCCCCTCCTGTTACACAACACTAGCAGAAAATCAGTCCTAGGGCTATGATGGACCCCCATGGTAATGATGTATGGGAGGAGGGGGCCAAAGGTACCAGAGACTGAAATGTCATTCTAGCTAAAGAAAACAATGTTTTAGTAGTGAGGAGGAAAGCACAAAGAAGAGTCACCAGTGACAGTCTTAAGTCTTTGAGGACCACCATCATTGCTTCTGTTTCTGTTTCCAAACATCTCCAACCCAACACTTTCCAACATGCTTCTCCCTTTGGGTTTCTGAATTTCTTCCAAAGAATATTTTTTCCTAACAAACACCATTGCCCTCCCCTTTTATCTATTCAGTGCCTTTTGAGAAAAAAATCTGTCCTTCAGGAGCCATATTTCTTTCATGGGACTCATTCATGAAAGTAGCAGCGCCAAGGGCAAGTGATATCCATGAAGAAGCGAATTATTGACTCAGACTTAAAAGTAAAGTCGAGGGGCAACTGGGTAGCTCAGTGGATTGAGAGTCAGGCCTAGAGACTAGTCCTAGGTTCAAATCCGGCCTCAGACACTTCCCAGCTGTGTGACCCTGGGCAAGTCACCTGACCCCCATTGCCCACCCTTACCACTCCCAGTCACTTAACCCCCATTGCCTAGCCTTTACCACTTCTGCCTTGGAACCAATACATAGTATTGATTCTAAGATGGAAAGTGAGGGGTTAAAAAAATTTAGCTTTATGAAATGTTTACCCTTGTAAACCGAACCCCACCCCCTGCAAAGTGGAGGGAGTATCTTCTAATATCTCTTGTTTGGAGCCAAGTCTTTGTAATTTTACACCCCCCATTTTCAACTGTTTTGTGGTTTTTGTTCTTTCCATTTAGAATGGTGTGTATTTCTTGCCTTTGTTTAATTCACTTTGTATCAGTCTATATAAGTCTTTCTATGCTTCTCCTTATTCATCATATTCTTATTACTTACAGCACAGTAATATTCCATTACATTTATACATCACAAATTTCTTTAGCCATTCCCCAATTGGTAGGATTCAGTTCTTTGCTACCATATGAAATGCTACTCTAAATATTTGGTTTTTATGAGGCTTTTTAAAAAAAAACCCAGTAACCTCCCCAGAGTATATATTCCTAGTGATGGAATCTAGTTTGGCCACTTCAGTTGCAGAATTCCAAATTTCTTTAAAGAATGCTTATACTAATTCACAGCACCAATAATACATTAGCATTCCTTTTTCCAGCCCCAGCTCGTACAACACTGGGTCTTTGTTAACCATTCTTTGAGTATTTGTATATAGCTAGCCATCTGAGACTTTGGAGTTGAACCATTCGCCATTTCCTTGGCTTTCATCTTCTGTGAATTTTCTTTTCTTTTCTTTAATTTTCTATCCACTTCCATTTTTTTCCTTTAAAAAAATAGAATTTATTTACAAGTGTCTCAGCCCCTTCCTCCTCTTCCACCCCATGCATCATAGAAGGCATCATCCAGAATGCACAGATATGTGTATATAGTTTGTCTTTCCTGCTTCCATTTTTCAGTTCCTTCTCTAGAGGGGACATTCACAAGTTATTCTTCAAATATTAAATCTGTGGCTGTATATAATGTTCTCTTTGTTGTACTCATTTTGCTCTCCATTTTCCCATGTAGTTCATTCTAATTTTTTAAAAATTAGTAAGCTCATTGTTTCTTATGACACAGCAGTAGTCCATCATAATCACATATCATAGTTAGTTTAGTCATTCCCCAACTGACGGGCATCCCCTCAATTTCCAGTTTTTTGCCACCACAAAGAGAACTGCTATGACTATTTTTTAATATCTAGGTTCTTTTCTCTGATCTCCTTGGGAAACGGACCCAGAAAAAAGTATTGCTGGATCTTAGGGAATGCACAGCTTTATAACTTTGTGGGTGTAATTCCAAATTGCTGTTCAAAATGGTTCATAGTTCCACCAACAATGTATTAGTGTTCCTATTTCTCCATATCCCCTTCAGCATTTGCAATTTTGTCCTTTTGTCAATGTAGCCAATCTGATGATGGGTTTGAGATGATACTATCAGAATTGTTTTGGTTTGCATTTCTCTAGTCAGTAGTGATCTGGAGCATTTCTTCATATACCTATTATGACTTCGATTTCTTCATCTGAAAATTGTCTTTTCATATCTTTTGCCCACTTATCAATTGGTTCTTATAACCCTATGAATTTTCAATATGAACATAATAAAAAGGATGTTGGGGATGTATATGAGTTACATGAAACAAGAGACAGGGAAGAACATTGAATGCTTGGAACTAAGAAAGAGATATGAACTAAGGATACCATCAAAAGATATAGACTAAGATAAACAGATAAATTTGACAGAAAAGGAGCTAGGAAGTACTGTATGTAAGAGATTCCTGAAATTTCCCTACTGATATTCTTCCCCCTACATTTTACCCACTCTTTACAACATCTAGTTTGGTGACTATATGAATAAGCTATTTCCCATCCTACCCTTCATTTTTAGATTAAAACCTTTGTGATTAAATTTGAAAGACTTCAGGTAAATATATTGTTACTAGCTCTTGTTAAGTGTACTCCATCCCTGACCAGGAGCATACTGTTTGGATATTTTAAGCTGTGGTCCACAAATCCAAAACCCTTTCACTGAATCTTAGTTTTAAAGTAAAAAGGGACTTCAGCTATCCAGACCAACTTCCTCAATTTATATAAGAGTAAATTAAAGCCCCAAAAGAATAAGTTATTTGCCCAAAGTTAGTTATAAGATTCAAAATTTAAACCCAGGGCCTTTGACTCCAAATTCAGCACTCTTTGCTATATTATCTCCTTTTTTCCCCTTTTATTTTATTTTAATAACAAATTTCCACATAAGTTTCGCAAAGGTAAATGGTCCATGTTGTCTCCCTCCCTGCTCTCCCCACTCCTTGGGCTGACAAACAATTCAGGCTAGGTTATACATGTATTATCACGCAAAGCATATTTCCATATTATTCATTTTAGTAAGTGAATAATCTCACAAAACTCGAACCCCAAATCATATACCCAAATAAACAAGTGAAAAATCATTTGCTTTCATCTGCATTCTGACTCCATCCATTCTGACTCCAGTTCTTTCTCTGGAGTTGCATAGCATTCTTTGCCATAAATCCCTCAAAATTGTCCTGGATCATTGTATTGCTGATAGTAGTTAAGTATCACAGTTGATTATTCCTCAATCTTGCTGCTGCTGGGTACAATGTTCTCCTGGTTCTTCTTATTTCACTCTGCATCAGTTCCCAAAGATCTCTCCAGCTCTTTCTGGAACAGAAATCATCCTGTTCATCATTCCTTATAGCACAAGAATATTCTGTCACCACCACATACCACAATTTGTCCAACCATTCCCCAACAAGGGATATCCCCTCAATTTCCAATTCTTTGCCACCATGAAAAGCACAGATATAAATATTTTTTGTACAAACAGGTTCTTTCCCATTTTTTAAAAAATCTCTTTGGGATACAGACCTAGTAGTGGTATTGCTGGATCAAAAGATATGCATTGTTTTATAGCCCTTTGGGCATAGTTCCAAATTGCCCTTCAGAATGGTTGGAGCAGTTCCCAACTCCACCAGCAATGCATTAATGTCCCAGTTTTGCCACATCCCCTCCAACATTTATCATTTCCATTTACTGCTAGGTGTAAGGTGGTACCTCAGAGTTGTTTTGATTTGCATTTCTCTAATCAAGGGGGATTTAGAACATTTTTTCATATGATTATTGATTATTTTTATTTCTTCATCTGGAAATTGCCCATTTATACTTTGATTAGTTATCAAATAAGGAAACTATATTATCCTCTTTTTAAAAAATTAAGTTTATTTATTTATTTAATTTAGAATATTTTTCCATGGTTACATGATTCATGTGTTTTCCCTCCTCTCCTCTCACCCCTCTCCCATAGCCGAAGAGCAATTCCACTGGGTTTTACACGTGTCATTGATCAACACCTATTTCCATATTATTGATATTTGCATAGAGTGATCATTTAGAATCTACATCCCCAAACGTAACCCTATCAAACCATGTGATCAAGCAGTTGTTTTTCTTCTGTGGGAAACTATATTATCTTCTTAACCAGCCAATCCCTTCCCAAATCTAGCTTTCCCTTCTGACGCTTTTGACTTTGATTAGCAGCAGTGATGAATGCGCCAAGTGTTGTCCTAAAGTCTTCCATTTCTTGCCTTCAAACACTGTGATCTTTAGTAAGACTTTCTAGATTCCTCCTAGAAGCCTTATTTGTGCTCATATGAATCACCACAAGTGGGTAGTAGTTATCCAGTTTGACAAGTCTTGGGAGGTTCTCTGTCAACTCTTGGATACATGCCCTGGGAAGACAAAAGACCTTTCTGTTGTTATTAGGTCCACAAATAGCTGTTTAAGTATCAAGTCTCTCAACCACCTCTCCTTGTCCTGTTTTCCAGGTCAGTTGTTTTTGGTATCAGATACCTGATATTCTCTTCTATTTTTCAGCCTTTTGTTTGAATATTTACTGTTATTCCACACAGCCACAGATTTACATTTGGTCAATTTTAATTTTCAGGAAGTTCCTTTCTTGGGTTCCTTTCTAAGTTTCTGTTCCAAGCTATTTATTCTCCTTCCAGTTCTTTCCTTCAGGCCACATATTTCATGTTTTTTTAATCTTTTGCTTAACTTCTAAATATTCATAGAGTTCTTTTGAAAAAAATCCTTTTTTTTTTCTTCCACATCTCTGCCTGAAGTTGTTATGGAGTTATCTCCTTTGATTCTATTCTTTCCTTCTGGATCCTGGATTATCTCTGAATTTAATATAATTCCCTAGAGTTCGCCATCCCTTGTGTTTACTCATCTTGCCTTAGTTCCTGACTTGAGGCTTTGTACCAGATTATACTTCCTTTTGGGCAGAATGGTTAGCTCTGCGTCATCTCAACCTGGATCATCCGGATTCCTGGGCAAACTTTCACCTCCCCAGATTGGGATCTTATGGATCTTTGATGTTCAGAGCACTGGGCCTTCAGGGTCCTCTAGGGGTATCTCAAGACTGAGTGGTAGGGACCTTAGAATCTCTGAGCCTTTGATGTCCTGTCTGAAGGCTGCCCTGAGAGCAAGCATACCCACCTGACCTCTGCTATGCCATTTTGGCTTCTAAGATCTGTGCCCCAATCACCTTGATGCTTTTTTTGTGGGGTCCCTCCACCCCTGTTGCCTTTGGAAATGGTCTCTCACATGTCTGCTGGGTTTCTGGTTGTACTGGGCAGCTTTGTTCTTGTTTGAGAGTGCTTGGCACTGACTTTTCTGGTGGGTGATCTTTCCTGTGACTGACTTTTTTTTTCATTTCTGAAGTGGAAGAGTCATCCACTATGGTTTGTTAGTGGTTTTCTTGATCCTTATTAGGTCTAGTGACATTTTTAGGTTTTGTTGGAGGAGGGGAGGGGAACTCCTTCTGCCTGTTTCCTTTCAGGTAGCCATCTTGGCTAGAAATCTCCCAAGTTCTCTCTCAGCATGGAATACCAATCCCCACTATGTCTCTTTTCTTTCTCTAACATCACTGGATGTTCTCTCACCTGACAGTACCAGTGCATATAGATTGATATTCTTTTGAAGATAGGTGGCTACTTCCCTGTCAAAGGGTCCATCTGGCTCCCTCCACAATGAGAAAAGCATCTGTTTCTTTCTCCAAGAGTCTAGTGATCTCTTTCTCCTGTGTTCTATATCAAAGTTTTCCAGGTTCCTATCTCCTAAGAGATCAATATTCTCTTCTGCCTTTTCAGATTTTCATTCTTTATTTTCACATTGAAGATCTTCTTTGACATTTTTTAAAACCCTTACTTTCCATCTTAGAATTAATACCAAATATAGATTCTAAGGCAGAAGAGCAATAAGAGATAGGCAGTTGGAGTTAAGTGACTTGCCCAGGGTCCCACAGCCAGAGAAATGTCTGAGGCCAAATTTGAGCCCAGGACCTCCTGTTTCTAGGCCTGGCTCTCTATTCGCTGAGCCAGCTGCTAGCTGACCCTCCTTGGAGATTTTAGAACACTTCATTCTCCTTGTCAGCAAGAATGTAATGGTATTCCATTCCATGTGAACTGGAATGACCTCCAGGAATAGATGCAGAGTGAAAGGAGCAGAATCAGGAGAACATTATGCACAGAGATGGATATGCTATGGCACAGTCAAATGTAATGCTCTACTAGCAGCAATGCAAGGATCCAGGACAATTCTGAGGGACTTATGAGAAAAAAACTCTATCTACACTCAGAGGAAGAACTGTGGGAATAGAAACACAGAAGAAAAACAACTGCTTGATCACATGGGTTGATGGGGGTATGATTGAGGATATAGACTCTGAGCAATCACCCTAGTGCAAATATTAATAATATGGAAATAGGTCTTGATCAATGACACATGTAAAACCCAGTGGAATTGCTTGTTGGCTACAGGAGGTGAGAGGTGGGGAGGGAAAGAACATGAATCACATAACCACGGAAAAATACTCTAATTAATTAAATCAAGATTTTCAAATTAAAAAAAAAAGAATGTAATAGTATTCCTTCAGCCCCTTGACCTTTTCTTCCAACAGGTAGACCCATCTGCATTTTGCATACCCCACTTGCCTGTGACAAATCAGATATCCCATGGTCTACACAATTCTCTGAAAATTGCTTCCAGCTCTCCATACATGCTGGAAATGAGTCCTCAGTCCTCTGCTGGTTTTGCTATTACCTGTCTTACAGAACAGGTACAAACTGCATAGAGGTGGAAGGTGTAGACGGAGTTGAGAACTCCAAAATTGTTTCTTTCTTAATTCATGACCACATTCTAACTTGGCTAGTACCTTGACAGTTAAAAATATCTGCCTTTTTCTCATATTAGTAAACTCTTACCTTGTCTTAGCAACTTCTTTGCTCCTCTTGAATCCTTTTTGTTTTCTGGATTTTTGCTATTTCTTCTAACACAAATTCTTGTCTCCTTCATTTCCTTTGGCCCTCCCTCCTCCTGCTCAGGGTTTCTTACTATTCAAGTTCTCCTTCAGCTTGAGTCCTTGTCTTCCTCCAGTTTCTCGAGTCTTCCCAATTTCCCTCCCCCAAATCAGTCTCTGACCTTTTTCACAATTCGAAAACCCTTGAGGTCTTCCCAGTTCATTCTCCTTTTCTTACTCTATTCAAGTCCTCTTGATTTTTCTCCCTTACAACCTTCTCTTACTAAAATGCCACTTTCTTCTGATGACACATGGAAAATGTCATGAGCTTCAAAATTTCAGGTGATGCAAACAATTGAGAGATGCATAGTGAGTATCGGTAGGCTGCAACCTACTATCTCTGATAGGTTGGGTGGGTAAAAAATGTAATCAGAGATTTTGTTTTTAACCCGTGATTTCACTGGTGTAGAAAATTTAAGTCTTAGGTTGTTTGGGATACCAAGATGTTAAGTAAATGTCTTGTTCTTCACATGGCCAGGATGTGTCAGAAACAGGGCTTGAATTCAGATCTTCCTAATCATGATTTTGAGGTTGCCTCCCTTAATAAATTATATCATCCAGGAAAATAGGGTCTAAGTATGAGGTAGACGGCTTAAGTAACAACATGAAGAGATCATGGAGAGTCTGAAAGCTACACTAGCAACCCCAGAATATTAAAATCCTAGACCTAGAGGAATGCTTCCAGTGTATTAACTACTGTATTCTTTATAATTTATGGGCCAGGATTAAGAATTTTACATGATGTGAAGGGGTAAAAGGGCTAAAATTGGGAGGAAGTAATCATATGGAGAAGACCACAGGTCCACTGGCATAGAAAAACAGCAGTAATAATAGCTAGCATTTCTATAGCTCTGTAAAGTTGCAAGATGTTATACAAATATCAACTCATTTTATCCTTACAACAACCCTGAGAAGTATGTGCTATTATCCCCATTTTACAGATGAAGAAACTGAGACAGAGGTTAAGAGACTAGGTTACATTGCTATTAAGTGTCTGAGCTTGGATTTGAACTCAGATTTTCCTGACTGCAGGCCAAGAACTCTATTTATTTGCATCACCTAGCTGCTATCTATAGATGGATAGACAAGCTCGACCAGTTACCTATTCAGCTGAATGACAGCTGACAAATTTGCTAATTTGTTTTTCACATCTGGATAGTGCAATTTTCTATCATTGTTATTGGTATCACTTAGAGGAACATGATGTACTAATTAGAATTTCTCGGGATAGATGACTGTCTGTTTAGATGCAGTACGCTCTTCTATTTCTAGGTAGTTCTCTCAACCCTAATCCAGCTCTACTCCAGGACTACACAACAGTCCTATTTTGGGGATCTAGCTATTCTCTTCCCCACCACCATTGGTCTTCCCCATTCCTACAGATACTGGAAAGAAAGAAGATAGGCCTAGAGAGGTAGATACTATTTTCTGCTACTGTCACAGGGACAGCCTTCCTTAGTCCTGTGATCCTCCTTGAGGACTGAATGCTACCAGCTATGTCTTAGTATCACCCCAAATCTCCCTATATCCTAGCAAACAAGGCTGGATCTCTGGGATATCTCTCAAGTAGAATGACGCTAGTAAATATGGGGATGGAGGCTTCAATCCCTGTTTTCACAATATTCCCTCTTCTCCCCTACCACACAATTGTTATAGTCATAGAAATATGGAACAAGAATAAGTTCAGGAAGGTCATCATAGGGGTTGCTGAACTTGAAATGGAAAAGCATCTACCCTGCACAGGCCTCATCTGAAGTATTGTGGTCAACTCAGGGCACCATATTTTGTAAAGATTATTAATTATCTAAAGAGCCCCCAATAGACCCAGGATAGCGAAGTACTTGGATATCATGGCCGATCAAAATCAACTGAAGTTAAAGATGTTTAGTTAAGAGAATAGTTGTATGGAGCTAAGCATATGAAGGATTGACTTGTGGAAGGGAGTAATCCTCCTAGGTTTTTTTCTATTTGGGCCCAGAGGACAAAGCCAGGAAGAATGAGTAAAATTGGCAAGAAGCAAGTTTAGACTCGAGGTAATTGGAAAATATTAGAGCTATCCAAAAGTGGAATGAATGGCTTGAGGTAAGAGTGGGTCTTTTCCCCTGGAGGTTTTCAAGCAAAGGCTAGACAAACACTTGTCAGATATGTTGTAGATTCTCATTCAGGGATGGATTGAAATAGATGACTTCTGAGGTCCCATACACCTGCAACACCAAAAGTGGCAGTTTGTCCGGCCCATTCTCCCAAGCTACTGCTCCCTTTGAAGGGTTAGAACAATAGCTACACAATTAATATTTTTTGCAACCCTGCCTGGACCCACTCCACCTTTTTAGGCTAGCTCCCACCTTGCCCTTCCCCAAAGGGAGCTATTCCTGGAGTTTCCTCTTCCAGTTTTATAATGTTTCGGCACACAGCAATAACACAATTTCCAATCCAAAAAGGGCTTTTTTTTTTTTTTTTTTTTTTACAATTCCCCCTTCCAAAATTTACAAAAAGAGAGGACAAATCTTTCCATTTACAGCTATTCTTCAACTGTAGAAGTGGTCTGAACATATCTAGTCTGAGTCTTTTCTTTCTTTGTATTCATAATTCTTTAACTAAAGCCATAGTTCAATGAATTGAAGTGAGCAAATTTCCTAAGTTCCTGCTTTCTGCAAACAGCTCCTAGGTGAAAAAAATGGAACTCCTTCCAAAAAAAGAAAAAAACCCAAACATTCTCAAAGCAGACAGTGTGCAGTTCTACAACTTTACCTATGCTGGGAAAATGGTTGTCAACAAGCTAACCATCCACAGGTATCTAATATATTTGTTCCAGTAGCAGGCTCCTTTAAGCTCAGGGACTCCCTGGATAACACGTCTGCTCTTCATAAGCTTTTATTTCCTTGTGAGGTGAATCTCAGCTGGCATCCCCTGTCCCAGTGGCTCGTCCGTGATGTGCCATTCAATAACAGACTCAGTGAAGTGAAGCTGAGGATGGGTGTGGTTGCTGCAGCTGAATCTCAAAGCCCCTGCCCCAGGATTTCTTCCTTCTGTCTCTCTTGTTGCCACCAGCTCACACCTGATTTCCCAGGAAATCTGAAGATTTCTCCTATCCTTGGCATCAGCTGTTAGCAAGTATGACTTCCATTCAACCAATACAAAGTCAGGGTTAAAAAGCTTTACAAGATAATTAAGGCAAGAAATCAATGGGAGCAACACGCTGAACACGGAACCTCTGCTTCTCCAAGTTGTAGGGGCACTTTTCATTTTAACCCTGTCTAACCTTGGCTTCACTCTCACCTTCGCCCTCTCTCTGCATCCTGACCTTCAGTCGGCTGAATTGATTTTCCTGGACTTCCCTGAGGTCTGTCTCAACCTTTTAGGTGAAACACCTCATTGCCCTCTCTCTCCGAACAAAGGCCCAAGCCATGTGACTCTCTGACTTCACCTTTTCTAAGCCTTCAAAGCTAGTCCTTATCATGGTTCTCTCCCAAAAGGCTCCGAACCACCTTTTCAAGCATCACTACTGGTTCCTTCTGGCAGCTCCTACCAAGTTCTGGCTGGCTGGAAAGTCTGACAGTAGATGCGTCCCAAGAACGTCTCACACCCATCTCAGTCCAGCCATTGGTTGTCACTGAAGACTGGCTCCTCCTTCCCTACCCTCCAACCCTAGTCATTTTCTCAGAATCATATATTCCAAAATTTGAAAATATCCTAATGCCTTACCCAGCCAGTATTAAGCTAATTTCTAGATGTGCAAGGAAGACAGAAGAATGAAGACAGGGACAGGAAGAGATTCTCTTGGAGGGCTGAGATTGTGTGGTGGAGGGGAAGATATGCCTAAAACATGAGAAATGGGGACTTGGGAGGCAGGATCCCTTTCTGCAGCTGCCTAGTTACACTGCTAGCACTAACTACCCAGTTTCAGAGTTAGATGGAAGGCAGAAGGAGAGGAGAAACCAGTGCCAAGGAAGCAGGGGCGGGCAGGAAAAAGAAGATAAAGCAGAAATTGTCTGAGCCTTGTTCAGGTCTCCCTGCTTTCCGCCATGAGGAGACGTGTCCGTGTCACTCCCCCCACCCTGCACAAGTGTAGTGGTTTGGAGACAAGGTCGAATGAGAGCAGAACGTGAAGAATGCAGCCCCAAGCAAGAAGCTCTGCCAAGCAAGGCAGAGGTGAGACAAGGGTTCCTTCCTTTCCTCTGGACAGGAAACTCCCTTCTCCAGGCAAAGTGTGAGGAGAATAAGAAAGCCTAGCTCTAAGACAGACAGTTTCAGGGTCCAGTTCACTTTATTAAGAAACCTGATTATTCAAAAGGAGGGGATAGGGAAACCCCAACTCCTAGTGCCAGAGGCCTCTCCCATCTCCTTTGGCATCACAACCAGAGGAGGAAGCTGCCTCTCACCCCCACCCTCCAAATCATAAGCTGGGGAAATTGCTGGAAGAACTCCAATTAGATATCACCCCCTCCTAACTGAGGGAGTGAAGTAACTCCCAGTAGCAGTAGGGGCCGGGGAATGCTCTAGGGGGAGAGGAAGGGGGCAGACATTCTATGGGGAATATTTGTAAACAAATAACATCCCTAACTCCCAGGATAGAGCAATCAGGGCAGTTCAAGCCCTGTTAATTAATGGCCACCACCCCCCATCCCCTAAATACCCCTCTAATTTTTTTTTAAATAGGCCACAGTACCTCCGAGTAGAGTGAGATAAAGAGCTAGGAAAAGATGAGTGGAGATCTAGGGGAAAGAGCTAAAGTTGGGAAGACAGGAGAGGGAGAAGGGCTAGCCTAACTTTGAGGGGAACCCTATATTGTTACAAACAGCTTGTAGCAATAGCATGCTAAATCCCCCCTCCCCCAGCCCCAAAACCCGGATGAAAGAACCCCTCCCGAGTCCCCTGGACTCCACAGCTCGGCTCCAGTCTGTTGTTCCATTTCTGGGGACACTAAAATGGGGGTTCGGTGCAGGTGACAGGTTAGAGAGGCTCAGAAGGACTCTTCAGAGTGACTGTGGGGAGAAGGCATCTCAGAAGTCAAACTCCTCGTGGTCCCCAGTTCCCTCCTCCCCTTGGGGCCCCCATACTCGTCGGTAATTACTCTCCAACTGACGCTGTCTTTGTCGTTCTTTCTGCGCCTCCTCTGCTCCCTGGATCTGAAGGACAAAAAGAAAGATGGATGGAATGGAAGAGGTTGCCTGACGACCCAGAGGAAGCACTGGGGAAGGGCAAACGGCTGAGGAGGGAAAGGGCCTCACCAGGATGTTGAAGAAGATCTCTTTGAGGTTCTTGGTGTCCTCATCAGACAGCCAATGTCCATCCTCCTCCTCACTCTCTCCAGCCCCTGGCCGAACAATCTTGATCTCCACTTTACCTAGGGGAGGGGCAGAGGGAGAGAGGAGAGTTAGAAACCTCAGCTGGGCTGCCCCGTAGATGGATCCCCTCTCCAAGGGTCCCCCCGCCACCTCTACTTTCAGCCACGAGCCTCCGCTCTAGGGTTGTCTCTCCCAGTTGGAATGTTTGCTCCTTAACTGCAGGGACTCTCCTGGCATTCTAGGAACTTAGCACTGTGCTCTGCAAGTGCGTAATAAATGTTCTGTAGTACATTCCCCCACTCCGTGGCCAACCCTCTCCACCCCCCAGCCCTCCCAGGCCCCCGAGGCTCTCTTTCCCACCTTCAGCTGTGAGCCCCTCCCTCTCAAGCAGGTCCTTCACCAGTCCCTCTATATGTTTCACTTGGGGATTCTCCCTCTTCATCTCAAAGACAGACAGATCCTGATTTGGGCCTCCAGCACGGAGTCTGGTGACCCGGACTCTGACCCGGTGCTCAGTTTCCTCATCTTTTGGGGGACACCGCAGGGAGAAGGAGGGGACCAGAGAAGCCAAAGAGTAATAAATCATTAAGTAAGTCAGGGATAAAGGAGTCATCTCTATTACCAAGCCCCATTTATTCTTCCACCTTATTATATGCATATATAAGGTTTCCAAAATAAAGGAGGCTAGTAGGCCCTCCACCCAACCCAAAAGGTTATCTTGCCAGAGTCATGCATTATCCCATTCTAAGTCCTCTTTTATACTGCCCATTATCCAGAGGATCCTGGAGAAAGAATATTGGGAACACAGGAAAATAATAACTCTAAATTCCATATATGAAACCTATCTATCAGCAATGAACGAGTCCATATTTGCAAAATGGCAGCAACCAAATTGGAATCGCAATGCTGGATGGATCTGGAAACCAAGCCAAAATGGGCTGGTTCATTTGAAACAGGTGAGTTTGGGCATATAGACCTCAACAACAAGGTTGGCTGAGTGGGGCAGCTATCACTGAATTTCTTGCTCGTACCTGTGGACTGAGGTGAGGGAGGGCTGGTTGGAGGGGTAGCACCACCCTCCATGGGCCCCTTCCCCTGGTCAGGTCCCTGTCTTCCATCCATCCTCTGAATGAGCTTGTTGAGAGTGGATGCCAAGGCCTGGGAGGCTTGACTGCGTTCTGTTGCACTCCTTGGCTCATCTGGATCCAGCTCTGATTCTGCCTAGAAATACCCAAGGGCAGGGAGGAGGGTGGGAAGAGGTCAGAGGCAACTGTGGGGAATCCAGAGTTGGGGGATCAAAGTCCTCTGCCCCTTGGGTTGGGTTTATTAGACAAAAAGGCTCCCACCCCCTTTTCTCCCAAAGCTTATAACTCTCCTGCATAGCTAAAGAAGGTAAGTGAGTATAAAGATGACTAGATTTGGATCCAGAAGACTGGGGTTTGAGTATTGTCTCAGTCACTAGTTATGTACCCTTAGTCCCTAAACCTTAATCTCCTCATCTGTAAAATGGAGTGAATAATATTTATGCTATACAAATGAGAATGAAATGTATTGAGTAAACCACTGAAATAGTATGAAAATGGCAGCTAACACTAGTTGCTCCTTCTGTTCCTTTCCCAAATTTCTTCCCTTGTGATCTCACACTGGTGACACATCTTACCTCTTGGATAATGTTATCCAACTCCTTCTCCATCCCAGTCTTCACTTCAAACCGGAGCCTGCCTCGGTCTGACGGTAGCAGCATCCCTTCTAGCTCCTTTTCAAACTCCCCCAAGAGTCGTTCTTCCTCATCTGCTTCTTCCTCCTCGATCCTCTCTTCTTCAACACCATCAGCTTTGACTTCTGGACCCTCATGGGCAGTTTCTGAGCCGCTTTCTTCGTCTCCTTCCCGGCCCGGGTTTAGTTTCCCCTGTGACAAGGAAAAGATTGGGGAGAAAGAAAAGCTGAAGAGTGAAGGGGAGGAAACGGGGTCCCGAAAGGAATTCCAGAGAGGAATAAATAAGAGGCAGCTATTTGTCAAGGTGGACATGATAAAGTCTCAGGAGAAAGGAAAGAAAAGGGTCCTTAGGGATTTGGGGAGGTGGGGAAGAAGAAAGGACAATTAACTAGAAGGAAAAGACTTAGAGCAGGGAAAATGCAGGAGAAGCTGAGAATAAATAAATTCCTCCACAACAGGCACACCAAAGACAACAAACAACATGCTACTGTCATGCTGAAGAGTCCATACCTTTTTGGTCCCACCTTTCAGTTCCTCTATGAATCGAACCAAGTCCCCTGGATTCCGAATGACCTTGACCTGCACATTCTCATGGAAACCTGGAGAAAAAGGACAGGAGTGTACCCATTGTGTGCTAAGCTCCCTTTCTGGGATGAGGTGAAGAGAAATAGGGATGGAGAAATAGAGGAAACAGGTCCATGCCCTCCCAGTTACCAGCCTGATAGGTGAAATACTCACATAGAGAACACAGGCAGCTAGAATGTTAAGAGGTACTTGAGAGGAGTGAATGTTAAAAGGCCCTGGATTCCAATCCCAACATGGCCACATATTAGTTATGGGATTTGCCAACCCCGGTCTCTAAGCCTCAGTTTTGTCATCTATAAAATGAGAGTAATGATACCTCAACTCCCTACTTCAAAGGCACTTGTGAAGATCAAATTAAATAAGGTGAAAGTCCTACCCAAGTGTAAAGCACTTATTAGTGAGCCAAGGGTGAGGGACAAATTGTGAGGGGTCAGAAACTGAAAGACCTGGCAATTGACTGGATGTGTCTGTGAGGGAGAACAAAAGGTGGACATATAGATGTCAGTGGAAAGCATCCCACAGGTTAGGCTACTGAGCTACATGGCCCTGTTATGCCTCTACTTATATTCTGCTCAAACTCTGTAGCATTTAGAAGGACTGGAGGGGGAGCAGATATTGGGTTTTTTCTAGGTTCTCTGTGCCCCATAACACCCAAAAAATTAAGTGCTTGTCCAAATGAACTGGGAATTCATGCATTAGCCCTAGCCTATCATGACGGCTTCCCACAACTCTCCTCTCAATTTCTGGTTTCTCCCAGTTTCCAAGCACAGTATGACTGGAGCTAACTCACCATCAAGAGGATCTGGTGCTGGACTTTCCTTCTCCAGGTTGGGGTCCTGATCCTAGATAGGAGGAAAAGAAAAGTAGGTTCTAATGGTTCTTTGCTTCCTGCCCCCAGATCATTCCACCACCCAAGTGCATCCCTCCACTTTAAGTTCAATGAATCTCATGAAGTCTCCTCACAAATGACCCTCAATACCTCATATCTCTCCCCAATTCAGAACAGATGGCCAAGAAGGAGTGAGCTCTTACCTCAGCCTGAGTCCCTTGCTTTTCAGAGGGCTGTTCCTCCGTCTGAATGGGCTTGTTCCAGACATCTGATTCTCCGGGGTCACCCTTGGGTGGCGTCACACCTGGGAGAAGGGATGGGATATGGCAAGGTCTGAAGGGAAAAAGGAAAACAAGGAACTACACCTGCACCTCCTCCGAACTGATCTCAACAGGTGGAACAAAGAACTCAAGACATATGGCACCCTCTTCCCTTCCCAGGGTCTACTATAACTGGCTGGGAAAGGTCATCTCCAGGATAACTGAGAGGAAATATGACCTGTTCCCTTTGTATCGAGGACCCCAAACTTTGTCTCACTCCACATTTCAAGGTCTGAGTTGTGAAGCTTCTCGGAGATTTCTTCGATTTTCTGCTTTGTATCTACTGGAGAAAAATGAAAAGGGAAATTAATTAATTGGAGAGCGTAAGAGACGAGGTGTTCAAAGTACTCCCTCTCTCCATCAAATATATTCCAGTCCTCCTAAGACTCACAGACTTGTCCCTGGATATATGCTCCATACTGCTCTGGCTGTAAAGTAGGGTGACATCGGATGGCCTGGGGAGCAGCACTTGGAGGAGGCCGAAGGAGAGGATGGGAGCAAAGTCGAGGGGTCCGAATAGTCAGCACATAAGAACATGACTGTGGCTCATCTACCCGATCAATGTAGTCACCTGAAGCGTCTGAACCTTCATCACACAGAAACTGACCAGGGGAGAGCAGATTAGTTCAGAAGGGCCCAGGGGACATGGGGTTTACTGCTGCTCTTTGGAAGGGGGAGAGGGAGCTTTGAAGGGAGAACAAAAACTTTCAGCATATTAACTAACCAGAACTAACTAGAATGACAGGCCACAGAAAGGAGAATCAGTTCATTAAGTCTGAAGTCAGGGTTAAGCAGAGACCCTATGGGGACTAGGCCCTAGGAAACAACTCTGCTCTCTCTCCTCAAGGTTTGAGAGCTGGCCTCCATTTTCCAACACTCACCCGAACTTCAGTCTCTCTAGGTCGCCCATTCAGGTCACACTTGGAGCCATTTCCATAGATCTGGCTGTGGTAGCGTTTCAGGCGATGTTGCTTGGAGGCCTGATGTATAAAGGGGGCAGGAAAGACTAAGAGGGGTGATAAATATGGTACAGCAAGAGAAACAGCCCTGAAAATAGCACATATTTGAGAAAGTCCCTAGGTGTTAAGTTGGAATGGTCATTCAACTAACCAGACCCACCCCCTACTCCCCAAAGTTCTCATACTCCAACGAGGATCCTTACTTTCCCTCCCGACCTCTCCCCGGCCCCCCCCCCCATTACTACCTTGGCAGTCTCATCATCCCAGTTGAAGGAAGATTGATAATATCCAAGATAGAGAACAGAACCTTTGATCTCTGAATCTAAAAGAAATATCAAAGTGTAGAATTATTACTCTTCTTTTAAGGGAAGAGTTCAGAATAAGGTAGGCTACCCTTTGCATAGCATTTTTTTTTTAAACACCCTGTCTTAGAATCAATGCTAAGTATAGGTTGTAAGGCAGAAGAACCATACGGGCTAGGCAACTGGAGCTACTTGTTGGTCCAGGGTCATACAACTAGGAAGGGTCTGAGCCCAGATCTGAACCCAGGTCCTCCTGACTCTAGACCTGGCATTCTATCCACTGAGCCACCTAACTGCCCCTCTTCATATAGTGATGCAGAGAACTTAGTGGGAAGAATTAAAGAATTAGAGGAATCACCTTCCATGTGGTATTGTTGTATGTGGCGTCCATAACAAAATTCATACGTCCACCAGTCCTTGGTCTAATAATGACAAAGTTAACAGTCAGTGAGACTGAGGGGGTGGGGTATCTGACCAGCTCTTAAGACCCTTTTGCCCACCTTTATACCTTCCTCAGTAGGGAATCCTTCATGTTCTCTATGGAAGGAGATCCCTTACTGCCTCTTGACCTCTCTGTCTCCAGATCTAAAAATTTCCTTAAAGTCTAAACTTCCTTCCTCTGCATTTTCAGCCCTCCCCTCTCATTCTGCCTTGCATAAAAAGGGGAAATAATAGATTTTTCCATCTCTCACTTGTTTAGTGACCTTTGGCCTTTAATTTTTTCTACCCCACCCCCCCAACCCTCTCTCCCTAGATGAACTATTTCTCCCAAACATTCTGTAATCTCAACCTAATACTACAACTCCTTTATACTCCAACACTCTTTTAGGTTGTGCTTGGGGTCTATTTAGAGTATAGGTTTATTTTTATTTTTTATTTATTTACTTATTTTAAAACCCTCACTTTCCATCTTAGAATCAATATTGTATATTGGTTCCAAGGCAGAAGGGGCTGTAAGGGTTGGGCAATGAGGGTTAAGGGACTGGTCCAGGGTCACACAGCTAGGAAGTGGATGAGGCTGGATTTGAACCCAGGCCCACCCCCTCTGAAGGTCTGACTCTCAAACCACTGAGCCACCTAGACCTATAGGTTTGTTTTTCCCTCTTTCATATTCTTTACTCTCCTTTAGTCTGTTTATACCCCACCCCTATACAAGAGCCCACCCAACAGACTCTCCTGCCCTCATTCTCCCTCCTCCAGCCCCATTCACTTTCACTAGGCAGGGTGCATCTCTCATTGGATTCAGTAGCTCTGGCACTCCCGGCCCTTTATAGGGAGGGGCGTCTTCCTCATGGTCCCGCTGGAAGTGAATGGCTCCAGCTGGTAAACGGCATTCATATCGCTGTTTGTACTTGGAGGAGACGATCACGACCTCTGAAGATTGACTCTGGAAGAGGAAAGAATGAGGTTTGGAGATTGTAATTCCAAAAAAGAGGGACGGAGGATGATGGCAGGGATCAATGACGACAACAATGACATCCCCAGCCAAGCCTGGAAGATGAACGCAATCATTGGGGAAAATGAGAACTATATTAACAGCTGCATGAGGAAGGAAGGGCAGCGATAGCACCGACATCGTCCTCACAGGGTCTGTTCCGTGCTGGCTGCCCACCTCCGGCTCACAAAGGGAATGGGGATCTCGTTTTCCCTTTCGGGGACTCAGTTTCCTCATCTGTTAAACGGAGGCCCTGCGGCTGACTAAGGTCTCACGTCCCCAACGCTCGCCCGCAGAGGGCTGCAGGGACGCCTGCCAGGATCCTCCTCGCCCTCTCCTCTCGAGATCCTCCGCCCCGTCCCCCTCACCCCCGACACTCCACCTCCACCCCTTCCCCCATTCTCTTCCGAGGCTCACCTGCCCCCCGATGACAGGCCGCGGCAGGATCTCGATACCATATCGCATCTCATTCAGCTCCTCCAGGTTCAAGCTCCCAAAGGCACAGGCCGGCACGTTGGACAAAAGCGGCCCCAGGAGCAGAGGCCATAGCAGCTGAAAGAGCAGCGACGTCGCCGCCATCTTTCGTCCCTTGGCCCGAACCAGAGAGCAGTCGCTTCCGCCCTGAACCGGGCAGCTGCCTCGGCCCGCCCCCTTACGCAGATGGATTTCATTGGTTCTTCTTTCTGCCCATCAAAGCGTCTTGGATTCCTATTGGTATACGTGATGTCGAGTAGCATGTATGAAAAGTGTCAGACTGACGGACCGATGGGAGGACAGACGGAGAGATAGACGGAGGGAGGGACAGAAAGATGGGTGGACGTTCTAAATTCAGCTGGGGTGGGAGTGCAAATTGAGTGGGAGGGTTTCGATTCTGTGATTTCTAAGACCTCTTACTGCCGTGAGTAGATTGGCTGGAGTCAGCGCTGAATCAGCCAATCAGGAGCTAGGTCAGGAGCTCTCTCTCTCTCTCTCTCTCTCTCTCTCTCTCTCTCTCTCTCTCTCTCTCTCTCTCTCTCTCTCTCTCTCTCTCTCTCTCT
>NC_058134.1:281675729-281700030 GCF_016433145.1 Gracilinanus agilis
CCCTCCCTCACTCTCCCCCCCCCCGCCCCCCCCCTTTCTCCATCTCCATCTCCCTCTCCTTCTCCCCTCTAAAAGGGGCGTGCTTGAGCGGAGGACTCGGGGTAGAGGTATCCTCTGGGCCAGGACTAGCTGTCAAATCTAATCCGTCTACGTTACCTCTGCGGCTGGGCGGGGCGAGGAAGTGAAACTGGCCAGCCCCTCCGCAGCTGGGCCTGGCCACCTGCCGGCTAGGGAACAGGGCCGGGTTCTCAGAGCCTGAAAGTCGCATAAAGAGCAGGAAAGAGACTGAGCGTTCTTAAAGCCTCTCCTATGTGCCAGGAATAATAAACGTAAAAATGAGGCTGCACTGCTTTCATGACGGAACGACACCCGGCAAAGGGATGGCTACGATGACTTCTAGTGGCGACTACGAAGCGCGGGGTGACTCTGGGCAGCTCATTTAACCTGCCCCAGTCTCATTTTCCCCATCTGCAAAATGGGAATATTAATGGGACCTACCTACAAGGTTTGGGAGCAAAAGATAACACCTATAATGTGCTTAAATGATAGTACTAATAATTAATAACTCCTATTTAGTCACCCTGGACAGCACCTTTCCTACCAGAGTCTTTACGGTGGAGAGGTGTTGGGCCAAGGTTTCCACTCCCTTTGTGCCCACTCCCACTCCCACTCCCCAGGTGCCACGTTTTGATGACCTTGAACCAGGGGTTTTGTGAGGCTCAAAGGAGATAAATGCAAAACACTTCGCAAACCATAAAGCATTATATAATAATAATAATAATTATTATTATTATTGTAATTATTACTAGCCTACAGTCTCCAGCTCTCCAGTTTGGCCATGACTTCATTCCCTGAGCCTTCTGCTTTACTCCTGCTTAGTTCTGTTTATAGACCAATTAAGAGGCTTGCTAAAAAAAAAAAAAAAAAAAAAAAAATTAAAATTGGGCTTTCTGGGAGTAAAAAATGTATGTACACACACTTTTAAAGTTAATCTGCTACATGTATAACCCAGTGGAATTGGTTGTCAGCTCTGGGAGAGGGGAGGGAAGAGGGCAGAGAGAAAACAGGAATCATGTAACCATGGGGGGGAATTTTTTAATAGAAAAAAATTAAGTTAATCTGCTAATATTTGAATAACCTATATCAAATTACTTACACTCTCCAAGAGGGGGAGGGAATGGAAGGAGGGAAACCATTTGGATCTTATAATTTCAGAAAATACATGGTGAAAGTTGTTATTACATATAATTGGGGAAATAAAATATCTTTGAATAAAACAATCTGCATTATTAAGACTTACTAAAAGTCCAGAAATCAACAAAAATAAACAAATCAAGGCATTATTTGTAGTAGTTAATTTCTGAGATGTGATTCTCTCATTGAAAATTTAATAATCAATTCCAGTTTGAGCTGGTTCCAGCACACCCCTACATGACCAAAAAAAAGTAGCCCTAGAAAGAGAGGGGACATACACATATTGCCTAAGAATAGGGGGCTATAATTGTGCTAGAGAAGGAGTTACCTTGAGACACTGATTCAGGGTCAAAACCTAACTAACTCCAGGCCTTGCAAATGGTTTTGAGCTGAAGAAGAGAGTAGAGAAAGAACTATGTCATTGTCCGAGGGCAGTAATGCAAGCTAAAGAGATAATTTCAAGCTAAGGCAAGGGATATAAATTCCTGAGGCAACTTGAGTCCCTTCAGTAGCCAGCTGATCTGCCACTCCTTATTTATCCCTTGATGGGGAAAGAGAATGAAAGAGAAGTTTTTGTTTATGATGCCTTCTCTCATGCTAAAGTCAAGCCAAATCAAAAAGTATTTATTAAGTACTGTCCTAAGTGCTGGGAAATCAAAGAAATGCAAAAACCAAAACCAGCACCTATTCTAATGGAGCTCACAGTCTAATGGGGGAGACTATATGTCTATAGCAAACAACTATAGACAAACGAGCTACGTGGAAGATGAACTGGAGATGATCAAGAGAGAGAAGACACTAAAATTAAGGAGAATTGAGAGAGGCTTCTTATGGAAAGTAGGATTTTGGTTAGAATTTGAAGGAAGCCAGGAGGTGGAGATAAGGAGAGACAGCATTCCCTGCATGAAGAACTGCCAAAGAAATGCCCAGAACCAGGAGATGGAGTGTTTTTTTCCCCCTTTTTTCTTTTAAATGCTTACTTTCTATCTTAGTTAAGTGACTTGCCCAGGGTCACCCAGCTAAGAAGTGTCTGAGGCTGTACTTGAATGTAGGTCTTCCAGATTTCAGGTCTATGTCATTTAGCTGCCCTGGAGTGTCTTTTTTTTTTTTTAAGTGTCTTTTTAAAGAAACAGCAAGGAGACTAGTGGCATTGGTTTGAAGAGTACATGAAGAGGGAGGAGTAAAATGTAAGAAGACTGGAAAGTAGGGGATAAACAGGTTATAAAGAATTTTGAATGCCATATGATTTTATATTTGATCCTGGAGGTAATGGAGAACCACCGAAGCTTGATTTGGGGAGTGGTAGTGTAATACAGTCAGACCTGCCCTTTAAGAAAATCAGTTTAACAACTGCTTGAACACATGGGCTGATGGGAATATTATTGGGGATGTAGACACTAAACGATAACTCTAGTCCAACTATCAGTAATATGGAATTAGGTCTTGATCAATGATACAAGTAAAACCCAGCGGAATTGTGCATTGGCTAAGGGAGCTTGGGGGGGTGTTGGGGAGAGAGGGAAAGAACATGAAATATGTAACTATGGGAAAATATTCAGTAAATTCAATTTAAGAAAAAAGAAAATCAGTTTGGTGGGCTGAGTGGTAGATAGACTGTAGAAGAGAAAGACTGGAGACAGAGAATACAATCAGAAGATAATTGCATTAGTCTAGGCATAGGGTGACAAGGACTTGCACCAAGGCGGTGGTAGGACCAGAAGATACAAGAAAGGTATCTGAGAGATATTATAAAATTAGAATAGATAGAACATGGCAACAGTTTGAATATGGGCAAGAAAAGAGAAAATGAGGAATCAAAGATGGCACCTAAGCTGTGAAGTTGAGTGACTGGGAGGATGATACTCCTCCCCCAATCAAATGAAAAATAGGAAAAGGGGAGACCTGTGAAGAAAGATAATGAGTTTAATTTTTGATATGTCAAATTTAGTGGGCATGACCTGGATAAAGATCCACTGACACAGAGACTGAGACCAAGAAGGAGTAACCAGACAGGTAGAAAGAAAACCAGAATAGTGTAGTGGCATGGACACCTAGAAAGAAGAATGTATTCAAAGAGGATGCCTAACAATGCCAAAGACTGCAGAGAGGACATGAAAAATAAGGATTGAGAAAAGTCCTTTAGACTGGTCAAACCATGGGTAGGTTAAAGCAGCCTACATGTTGAAGTCCACTTCCCTTGCTTTCAGTTTTTATGTTATTTAAACTGTTATTAAAGAAACTAGATTAGAAGAAAAAGAATCTAGTTGATCATCTACCATGAAACTAAATGTGAATGCACCAAATGGGATGAGGGTGGGGTGGGGAGAACGAGATCTTGGAATCTTATGAGGAAAGGAGATTTTGATTATTTTCCTCATCCTTGGGCTAAGATAGGGGCGAGGCAATTGGAGAGTATATTTGCTAATTAATTAGCTTCTGGAGTGCAGATGAGTCCCTAGATCCAGATAGAAACTCCAAAATATTACAAGTCAAGAAATAAACACTAAAAAGAGGCATGAGCAATTATTTTGCCATAGGGCACCTTATAGGGTTGTTACTGTGCTATGGCTCGCTCCTGAGCCTGATAGAGTGACTTCTGAGAGAGATGAAGCAATTGTGTATGTACACCAAGATGTGTTGGTTCAGTGCCCTTTTTTTGGTGCCATAGGATTGTTTGCCTTTCTCAAGCACTCCCCCAAGTGGCTAGACATTATAAATTTACTGTGTGATACACCAACATTCTCCTATTCTCAAAGGAAAAAACCAGATTTTGTGCAGATCTATTTGCCCAAGTTTGGGTCACTGGGTGTGGATCAGTGCCCACACAAAATCATAGCTCAGGAATATCCAGCAATGTGTTTACTTTTACCAGTCACTCTGAGGACTCTCAGGCAAAAACAGACAAGCAAACCAAACCACATCAAATAAACCAAACCACTGCAAATAAGGTGAAGAAATGTCCCCATGCCCACATGGAGTATCTCATGCAAAGAGCACACGTGACCAGGACAAAAACATAGAAAGAACACATAAGACCAGGGTACCTGCATAAAGGGGCATGAATGGAGTCCCTTGGGCTCAGTTTGCATGGGTGGCCAGAGGAACTCACACTCCTAATGCTTCACAGTCCCAGACTCCACATCTCATCAATTCTCAGTGGGCTCCGGGGACCCTATCAAGAGGTGCACAAGATCAAAATTTTACTATCCTTTTTATTCTCTACTGAAATAAGTATTTATATGCACAACCTACATAAGTAAAAATTCTTGGAGGGGAGCTCAATTCTTTTTAAACATTTTTAAATATAATTTTCTTTAGTTTAATAAATGTCCACATAGGTTTTCCAAAGTTATCTGATTCATGTTGTCTCCCTCCCTTCTTCCCTGCTCCCTTCTGGAGCTGACACACAATTCAGTCTGAGTTATACATGTATCATCAGAGCTTAACAATTTTTTAAGTGTATAAAGACCCCAAAGTCTGGTCAGTGCTGCCCTACAGGAATGTCATCTAAGCTGCTCTCTGCTGCCCTCTAATGGACATTGTCGGTCATGCATTGCTTCTGCTCTTCTGGTGGCCGCTCTGTTGGCATGTAGGTTTCAGAGCTGCACTCTGCAACTAGCCACTGGGCGTCCACTAGTTACTGTCTGCCAGAATTTAGCTGCTTAGCAGCTTTAGGGCCATCTGCTACTTTCTACTACCATCTGTTAAAGCCTAGTGGCTAGTACGAGCCTTTTTGCCAAGAGCAAGCTGACACACTTACAGTGCCTAGTCTAGGATGTGAACCACCAATCAGGCAACCATCAAAAGTGCAGCAGATGCCTCTGAACAGGATGGAGTCTATTATTTTTTCTGCTTTTCTCTAGTTGCTAAATCATAATCTCTGGCTCTAGAAACTGTCTGACTTTGGGCTAGATAGTTTATTTTACCTGAATATTTTTTTAGAAATACATTTTTATTGCTATCCCCTTTTTAAATATCATCTACATTTCTCTCTTCCCCAACAGAGAACCATCCTCAATAACAAATTATTTTTTAAAAGAAGGACAAAGAGAGGCACCTAGGTGGTTCAGTGAACAGAGAGATAGGAAGTCCTGGGTTCGAATCCAGCTTCAGAGACTTCCTAGCTTTGTGACCCTGGGCAAGTCACTTAATTCTAGTTGCCTAGCCCTTACTGCTCTTCTGCCTTAGAACTGATTTAAAAAAGAAAAAGAAAATTAAAAAACCCAGCAAAATCAAGCAATGCATGAGAAAATTCTCATATTATATGCAATGCCTCTTCAAAGGAGTTAGGGGAAGTGACTTTGGCATAATTAGAATTTTGCTCCCTAAGACTTGCTCTCCCAGCATCCCAGTTACACATCTACCTAAAATACAAATGTAGGGAAAATAAAAGTTTTGTGTAGCTCTGCCCTTGCTCTCTTTTCCCAGGATGCTGCTAGTGGAGGTTGGGTGAGGGCCAGGCAGGAGAATCTTTCTCACGTGGCTTTCACTTTTGTCTTGTATTTCTTCTACTTCAAGTGAATAATTTAATTAATAAATTAATCACTTGAAATAGAAGAAATATAAGAACCCAACCTCCACCAGCCATGTTCCAGGAGAAAGAGAATAAGGGTGGAGTTACACAAAAAGAGTCCTGGGAAGCAAAATTCTAATTATACACTTTCTATATGGCTTGCTTGGGGCAAAGCTTATTCCTTATCTTTTCCTAATAGTTTTGGTTGTTTGGGGTTGCTCTTCCTGTTTATTTTTGCAGTCTTTGTATATATTGTTTTTTCTGTCTATACTCCTTTCACTTTACATCATTTTATATAAATCTTTCCTTTCTTCTCTGATTTCATAATGTTTGTTTTTTCTTACAGCATAATAATACTCCATTGCATTGAGTGCCACAGTTTGTTTGGCTATTTATTCATCAACCACTGAAGGATATCCATTTTGTTTTCATTTCTTTGTCACTTCTGAAAATGCTGCCATAAATATTTTTATTCCCATGGGGTTCTTCCTTTTTAAAATTATTGATAATCTTGGGACATATGCCTAATAATGGAAACTCTAAGTCAAATATTATGCACATTTCAGTCACTTTTACTCAAATAATTCCAAATGGAATGGTGATATCATAGCTCCACCAACAATTCACCAGCATTGCACATGTCTATCTACAATAACTGCAACAATGACTACTGCCATTTGTCACTTTGCTACATGTGAATTGAAACCACAGGGTCATTTTGATTTATACTTCTCTTAGAATTATCTGTATAGTTTCATGTATTGCAATGCTTCATTTGAAATTTTTTTTATTTATATCCTTTGATGATTTATGTATTGGGGAATGGCTCTTGGTCATATCTATTTCTCTTAGTTTTCTATATAGAAGATTATCAGAGACATTTGATACAAAGATTTCCTTCAGCCAACTATGTCCCTCCTTTTTCCAGATCAGTATAGTTCATTCAAAAGCTTTTCAATTTCATGTAATCAAAGTGATCTATTTTATCTTTTGAAATTATCTTTGGTTAATTCATCCCTTCCCCACAGCTATGAAAGGTATATGATCTGTTTCTCTTCTAATTTTTAAAATGTTATAATGTTTGCTCTTCAACTCACATGTTCATTTTGAATTTATTATAGAATATTGTGTCCTAGTCATTTCACCTGAATATTTGAGGTCCTACCATTAAAAAAAAAAATAGAGGAGAAGCAGATCAGGTACCTTTCATTGTTATGACTAGGTGGTAAATTCCTAGTGAGAGAGAGAGGTGAATATAAATGATAAAATACGCTTGTGCACGTGTACATATGCATGTGTGTGCAGTGGGTAGCTAACAAATATGTAAAGCCAATATCCATACCCAATAGATATAAGGTCAAGATATATAAACTGGGGGCAGCTGGGTAGCTCAGTGGATTGAGAGCCAGGCCTAGGGACGGGAGGTCCTAGGTTCAAATCTGGCCTCAGACACTTCCCAGCTGTGTGACCCTGGGCAAGTCACTTGACCCCCATTACGCACCCTTACTACTCTTCAGTCTTGGAGCCAATATGCAGTATTGACTCCAAGATGGAAGGTAAGGGTTTAAAAAAAAAAGGTATATAAACAAACAAGTGTTTTTAAAAACCCTTACCTTCCATCTTAGGATCATATTGTGTATGAATTCTAAGGCAGAAGAGTGTTAAGGACTAGGCAATGCAGGTTAAGTGACTTGCCCAAGATTACTCAACTAGGAAGTATCTGAGGCCACATTTGAACCCAGGACCTCCCATCTCTAGGTCTGGCTTTCTATCCACTGAGCTACTATACACTCTCCAACAAATGGTTTTCAAAAGAGGAATTGCAAACTATTAACAACCAAATAGAAGCATTCTCCAAATGACAAATAATAATATATAAATAATATAATATAATATATATAATAAATAAACAAAATATATAATAAAATAATATAAATAATACAATTTCATGGCAAAATCATAGGAAGGCTCTACTGCCCTCCTAGCAAATTGGCAAAAACGACAAAAGAGAGGAATAGTTCATGAAGGAAAGGTTGTGGAAGAGGGGTTCTCTAATTCCCTATTATTGATAAAGATGTAAATGGAACAACCATTCTGGAAAGCAATTTGTAATTCTGCAAACAAAGTCACTGAAATGTCTATACCATTTGACCCAGATATTCCACTAATTAGTCATATGCCCCAAGGAGATCAATGATTTTAAAGGAAGAAAGGCCTCCTGTACTCTAAAATACTTATGGCAGCACTTTTAGAGGTCACAAAGAACTGGAAATAAAATGTACATCCCTCAATAGTTAAACTAAAAAACTTGTGGCTCACAAATGTAATGAAATACTGATTTTCATCAATGAGCTTGTTGGCTGTAGAGAAACTTGGGAAAATATATATGAAGTGATTCAAAGTAAAATTAGAACCAGAAAAACAATGTATATAATAACTGCAACAATGGAAGTAGAAATAACAACAAAATAATTGAAACAGAATGCTGAGAAATGGTAATGATCAAACTTTGCTACAAAGAAGACATGTGAAAAGCCAAAAGGGAAAGGCAATTGGAGCTAATTAACATGTCCAGGATCACACAACTGGAAATGTCTGGGTCCAGATTTGAACCTAGGTCCTCCTCACTCTGGGTCTGGAGCTCTAGCCACTATGCTACCTAAGTGTCCCAATCCCCCTGCTTTTTGAAAAAGGAAGGGACCATGAACCACAGAGCATCTTATGTTAGTCATTTTTTAACATATTGTTTCATTTTGCTGAACTTTGTTGCTTTTTTTGGTTGTTGTTCTTTATTATAAGATATGGTTCTATGGGAGGAAGTGGGGAAGGATCAATCAGCTATATATTAATAAAAATGTTTAAAATAAACTACTATACTATGATTGTGGTTGAGCTTGTTCCCAAAGAAGAAAAAAGAAAAAAAAGAAAAAATAAGGAAAAAATGGGGAAAAAAAGAAAAAGGAAAAAAATAAGAAAAAAAAGAGATAGACTACATACAGGCCTCTGGATGTAAACCACCTTTCCCTACGGCCAGACTTCAAAATTGTATCAGTTAGTTTTTCTAAAATTTTCCTCCTTTTTCTCTTGTCTATCATAGGGGATGACCTTCTAGGAGTGGGGAGGGATACATCATGGATCAAAGCTGCAAACTTCTTTTAACCCATAAACATAACAGATCCTGGAGCATAGCTGCTTACATTTCCACCTTTAGGGTTCTAGGGATGCTCTAAGAATTTTTTCCCGTACTACCAACTTCAAGTCCCATGCTAGTATGGTTCTTCCAATACTAATCATCAGTGATTCATGCCCCAATAGAATTTAATGCATTGATATCTCCTCTTCTCACTAATATCAATTAGCTTTTATAAGGAAGATTTACTTAGAAGTAAGAAGTTCAAACACATCTCTTCCACCACCACCCCCCCCCTCAACCATCATAGTAGCAACCCCTTTAAGTTGGAGTCTGTTTTCTCAAGGGACACATGCATGGTTGCTACTAAAACGTCTCTTTAAGTCCTTTTCCAGGAGTGGTGTAACCAATAGGCCCTTGCTTTGAGGTCTTGTCTCAATTGCTTGCTTGGTCAATCCATTGGTGGACTGGATCCTTACCAGACTACTGGCAAATTCTGCAATAGAATTCCTTCCTCCGTGAACTCTTCTGACCCGTCAAAGCTCACAAGTTCTCTTCCATCTTCTACTTTCATTCACTTGTGAGAAGGAAAGAATAAAACATAACTAAGACAGAAACCAACAGTTTCAAGTACTCAAGGCCACATAGGTTGGTGACTTCTGTAAGCACACTCAGTTCCAGCTCAGCAGCCAATCAAAAAGGCTTCAGCGTACAGTAAGTACACCGAAGAACAGGAAACAGTTCCAGAATCCCTGTTAATGCTCTGAAAGAGAGGGCAGGGCCCCTTCATTACTTGTCATCACACACTTCTAGAAGCAGGCTCCCTAACTCCATCTCCCCACACATCTCTTGGCAGAAGACAGAATCTATTGTGCTCGTTCCTAGGACCTCATTGGTCAGCCCTCTATAACACATAGAAAAGGCAATTGATGTAGAAACAAAAGATATCAATAAAATGCTCTTTTAAAAAAAATCCTTAAAAAAATCTTGTTTAATCCCTGAATCTTCTATTGGGGTCCCCAGAACCTGTCTAAGGACTCCAACAAAACCCTGCAGGAGCTGTATGGAGGCTGGAGAGAAGAAACCGCCTGATTGGCATACAGATGAAGCAAAGGACAGGAACAAAAGGGCCAATGGATACTGGTAGGGCTGTTGGCCTCTTCTATATTCATGATTGTATTAATGCATACTTGCTAGCCAAGAAATTCCTGACTTTTATGCTGCCTTTTTGCCAGCACACATCTTGCTAGTTTCCATAGATTGTCAACAACAATATTAAATAAAAAGATTCCAAATCTCCAGAGAAATACAAATGAAAATAATGCTGAGATTCCACCTGATGCCTACCAGATTTGCAGATATACTAAATGCTGACATAATCCAGTGACAGCTCAACTGTGTTATAAGAGACAGGTTATTATGGTACTATAGATCTGTATTTTGGTTTAACCCTTTTGCCCCAGAGTACAGACATTAGAGGTGGGGTGGGAGAGAGAGGGCAGCCCCCTCCTTCCCCAAGAAAGCCAGCATCCCTAAATTTCCCTGCAGTTTTTCCTCTAGAATTTTCCATGACAATTCATCCATCCCTTCCTACTGCACAAGGTGGAGCAGAAATGCCCCCTTTCCCAGTTCAATTATACACAGCATGGACAATGCCACCATTGTGGTGGCTTTCTAACTTTAATTGTTCACTTCAAGGTGAAAAAAAGACAAAACAAAACAATTACAACTCTGCAACAGATGCATGTCTTATATGCAAGAGAAATATTAAAATAAGCATAACTGTACAACCTGTGTCATATGACCTGCCATCTTGGGGAAGGAGGAGGAGTGGGAGGGAGAGAGAATATGGATCACAAAATGTCAAAAAATGATTCTTGAAAAATTATGCTGACATATAATCTGGGAAAAAGAAAGATTTAAAAATAAGCATAACAAGGGCATGCCTTTTGGATTGTGATGGACAATTCAATAATCCTTTACAATCTATTACCCTTTGTTTCATTTGGCTTGTTTTTCTTATTATCTTACATCACCTAAAGCCTAGAGTGGAAGATGTTGCCTCCCCAAGATGCTTTGAATCTGGACTCACCGAAACTGGGTTCAGTCCTAAAATGGTACAGACCGATTCCTAAAAGAGGGGAATTAGGCTTCTCTCTGACTTGTTATGTCCCCACCATGGAATACAGTTCCAGGGAAAATGCCCAAGACAAAAGGCTCAGTAGGGATCATGTCTAGAGTCTCCCCAAGAGAGATTACCAGGTTCCCTTCTCAGAAAAGGGAGTCATTGTATTAAAAATTAAAAGTATAGATTGATTATTTATTTCCTACATACCAAAAAAGCGCTTAAAACGTAAAAGACCAATTAACATGTATTAGTAAGTATTTAAAACAAAGTACTAACCCATTACCATCAATTTTATTTCTCCAATGATAATACATGTTGTAATCAATTCCAAAATGTAGGTTTGCTCAAACTCTTACAATGTCAAACCCAGTGGAATTGCTTGTCAACTCCAGGCAAGGGGAGGGAAACAACATGAATCATGTAACCTTGGAAAATTGATGTGTAGACTTGTTACTAGAATAAAATAAAGAAAAATTTTAAAAATATTATTTCTCCAAAAGAAAAGAGATTTTCTGAGGTTGCTGAATGGATATTTTACTTTATCTTATACCTACAGTGTCTGAGGAAATCACAAAGTGATAATTTTCAGACCAGCTAGGCCTGGCTCTTTAGTCACTTTTTGGTAATTGTGTGAATGGAATTAGCTCACCCTCATTCATTTGTGTAGACTCTAGCCACCAGAAATAATGTCACCCCACCCAACCTAGAATTAAGTGGGGAGCGGGGCAGCTGGGTAGCTCAATGGATTGAGAGTAGGCCTAGAGAAGGGAGGTCCTAGGTTCAAGTCTGGCCTTGGATACTTCCAAGTGGTGTGATCCTGGGCAAGTCACTTGACCCCCATTGCCTACCCTTACCACTCTTCCACCTGGGAGCCAATACACAGAAGTTAAGGGTTTAAAAAAAAAGAATTAAGGGGGGCAGCTGGGTAGCTCAGTGGAGTGAGAGTCAGGCCTAGAGACAGGAGGTCCTAGGTTCAAATCTGGCCTCAGACACTTCCCAGCTGTGTGACCCTGGGCAAGTCACTTGACCCCCATTGCCCACCCTTACCAATCTTCCACCTATGAGACAATACACCAAAGTACAAGGGTTTAAAAAATAAATAAATAAAAGAGATTTATTTGTTAAAAAAAAAAAAAGAATTAAGTGGGGAGGGGGAGGTCTGTGACCCACATTTGATAGTAAGTGACAAATCAAAAACAAGGGACTGCCCTTTGGGCAGTCCAAAACAGTATCGAGGCTGCCATTTGTCCACTTGAAATTGGAGGTGGATGTAGGAAATGACAAAAGATGCTCTTTTAAATATGATGGTAACTTCCTGTGGAGGCAGTTGGCGTTTTGAACTTGATGTTGAAGGATCTCGGCTGAGACCTCAGACTGCTTTCCTTTGAATTGTCAAGTGGGTAAGTTAGGCTGACTCTCTTTCCCTTCCCTTGGCATTTCTGGAGGCTCTAGCCCTAGGGAGACTTCTCTTCTTGGAGGAGGCCTTGCTTAATTAACCTCTGTGCCCCCTTGCTGGGGCCTCTAAATTCCTACCTGGTTCAGACCTCTGGTCCAGGCCAGAGTTTCTCTCTCTCAATTTCCCTACCTTTAACCTTCCTAATTGTAAATAAACCACCATAAAAGTCATCCTGACTTGGGTCTATTTTATTTTGAAATCCAGTTAATCGATTTCTGGCGACCATACCTTAAATATCTAGTCTCCCCTCTTACATAATCCACTTTTTCTAGTCACAGGAAGTAGCTGTTACTGGGCACCTGGCACCAACAAGAGAACCTGAGAACTCTTGTGCTCATGAGGTGGCTGCCAAGGTTAGTCACGGGAAAAAATGCAAAGACAGAACAGGGCAGTCAGAGCTTCAGGCTCACATCAAAACAAGGACATGCTCTTACTGCCATGAGCTCTATGAGCTGGCTACCTTTGTCACTAAGAGAAGAAAAAGAGAGAATTCCCTTCCACCCTTGCTTAAAGTCCAAGGAAGAGTGGGCAGAGCTCCAAAGTGATATGCTCAAAGAGGGTGGAACCTGTCCACAATTCTTCTGGTAATCTACTGAGTGACTGTTCTTACTGACTAATTTGCCACCATTCAGTTTGACAGCACTACAATCACAGAGACCAATCAGCAAGACCTTTAGAAAGAGGCTGAAACTTATACCTGAGTCAGAGACTACCTTATTCTATCTTTGTAATTTCGTGTGTGTGAGATTCACCTTGACAACTATTTTGTGAGTCCAAGGGTTCTTTGCTTACTTAGCTGGTGCCAGATGCCCAGTAATAGTTGCTTCTTGAAACAATTCATTTCTAGGAAAAAAAAAAAAACAACAAAATGAAGTATCTATTCTGAAAATATGGATGAGGTCATTCACTTTTAAATATTCAATGAGCCATTCTTCTTGCTCTGAGCAATTAGACTTAAATTAGAACAAAAAGAAATCTGTAACTTCATTAGAGAAGAAGAAATAGTAGAATAAAATCTAAAGCCTGGAAAAAATAGAAGAAAATATAAGATATTTGGAACTAAAAACAATCGACTTGTGTGATAATTTAATACTAATCTGTGCCTCTTTTACCTTTTTAAAATGAAAGTTTCATAACAGACCATTCTCTGATGTTGCAATTCAACCCTAGCCTTTGATATGTACACTGTGGGAAATGCCAAAAACCTCATGGCTTCCTAGCATTTGGAAGACACTTGCCTCTGGCCCCATGTGATTTCTGGCATTTGGAAGACCAGCCTCTGACCCAGACTGAGGTCAAGTCCGCCAAATCAGAGAAATTCGGGAAAACAATGTCACAGAATGTACAAGTTTGGGTTGGAAAAGGAAATTGCTCTCTTTGGGGGCCTGAGGTCACAGTATGAGGAGGCACATCTGTAGTAGCACAATACAGAAAGCTTGGGGAAGGCAGCAAGGCCATGAGAGCTCAGGCAGTCATTGGCTAGGTAAGAAGGTTTGCAAAGGAAATAGCTGGCCACATGAGGCTTGTGCCTTTTATTTCTCTGACCTGCTTTTTAAATTTACTTAATAAATAATTATAAATTAAGATAAAGTCTCCAGAGAATATTAATTTTAATACCTATAAAACAGATCAGGAAGAGAGTATATAAGAATAATTGTATTCCTTGAAAGCTTTTATTAAAAAGTCTTGACACTATATTTTAAGAAATAATAAATGAAAAAAATCTCATAGTTCTTGAATCCAGAAGGCAAAGTGAAGATAGAAAGATCCAACAATCATCTAAAAAAGATTCCAAAAGGAAAAAATCCCAATAATCTTTTGTCCAGAGTCCAAAGCTTTCATATTAAAGAGAACAAGAACCAGAAAGAAAGATTAAATTACTGCAGTAGCAAAGTCAGCATCACACAAGATCTGACCACTTCTACTAAAATTGAAAGTAGAACTTGGAATATAATACTCTGAAAGGCAAATGATATTTTCAACTAAAAATAACCCTGAAAATCTAAATTCAATTCTACCTTCACGAGGGGATTGGGAAAGAAACTTTTAATGGAATAGAGGGCTTTCAAAGCATTCCTAATGAAAAGAATAGAGTTAGGTTGGAATCTTGAAATACAAATTTTATTTAAATAGTTGGAAGGGGCTATATGATATTGTAATCTTAATATTCTAGGAGGAGAATAAAAACTGACCTTCTGGAACCTTAATGTCTTCAAGGTTATTGAAGGAACTAATTAAGAAAAGAGAGAGAGAGAGAGAGAGAGAGAGAGAGAGAGAGAGAGAGAGAAAGAGAGTGTGAATTGGTTATGTTCTGAGTATTTTAAAAAGGGAAAGAGAAGAAAGGGCAAGAAGCTAGAGGAAAAAATAGGAAGACCTTGTAATGTCTAATAAGTAAGCTGCATGAGAAGAGAAGTATATACATGGAGAAACAAGTATCAGATGAACCTCATTCTATATAAAGAAGACAAAGAAGGGTTGATCATACACACACTCAGATAAAAGCATACACACACAGAAGTTGGTATAGAAATATATCAAACAAGGCAAAGCCTAGATGACAGATTAAGGGCAGCCATCTAGACGATCTCTTTCAACATCATTTTCCAAACAATTTTAAAATAGTGCCTCAATTCAAATTTTGGAGTCGAAGAAAACTTAAGAGGTTGGCAGAAGTCTGTGACACAGGGGTAGAAGCCTAAACAAAGCCCACACATAAGGTGGTAGCCAAAGCACTTGCAGCAAACTTCAGGAACTCTCAGTCAAGAGATGGTGGGTGGGTGGCATCAGATAATTGGGTTAGAAAGAACTTTCAGGGCATCTTTGCTGGCACTATATGCAGTTGGCACTGATTGGCAACTCTATTACCCATACACAATTCTGGATTGATGTTTCAAAGCAAAGGGGAACACTAGCACTTGAGATTGCAGGGGACTAGGAATCCTGTGAAAACCCTGAAGTGGGGGGCAGAATGGGGCCCAAGAGTAAGGGCTGGGGAAAAAAGAGTCAAGTCAAAATTAGGGTTCAGAAGGACCTCAATTGCTGGTGACAATCAAGTACAATTTATTAAATGAATATACAATCTTATAAAGGCAAAAACCACAAAGAAATTTTCTCATGGAAATTCAAGCAATTTTCCCATAACAAGGGTTAGTTAGCCTTGAGCAAAGGACTATAGGGGGAGGTAAGCAGGAAGATAACAGGAACTGAGAAAGGGGAGATACCAAGAGTCTGGTAAACATACTTTTCTGCCTGGGAAAAAAGGGGGCCTGGGAAAAGGTTATTGCCTCTATCAACAACTTTGTTAGGAAGTGTGGAAACTGAGGGAATCAGCTATTTTGTTAGTGGAAAATATAGAAACTGAGGGAACTCATACCTTGTCTTATACAGACCTTAGACTTCACCTGACATCAGGGATCAACAGACCTTTGCCTTTTCAGACCCTGAGACCTCAGTCCCTGACAGGACCCTTGCTGGGTAAACTCTTCAGGTGTAGACCAGAAGATGGGTAACCACACCTTTTCCAGGATAGCACCATTTTGTGGGGAGGGATATGTGTATGTTATTTATTTATTTATGATTAATTTTTTTATTTTAAAATATTTTCCATGGTTACATGATTCGTTTTCTCTCCCTCTCCTTTCCTGCTCCTCTCCCACCTCCCAGAGCTGACAAGCAATTCCACTGGGTTATACATGTGTTATGACTTGATACCTATTTCCATATTATTCATTTTTGTAATAGAATAGTCTTTTAAAGCTAAAACCCCAAATCATATACCCATATAAATAAATGGTGAATCATATGTTTTTCTTTTGCAAATAATACCATTTTATTTTTATTTTTTTAATACCATTTTAGAAGCACCAAAAACATGCAAATTCCCAGAACTAGCTCTGACAACAGGAGCACAAAAAAAAACCCTGAAACTTGATGTGTTATCTCTCAACACTCAGGAGAACAGAGATTAACTTTAACATAAAGTTCAAAGTCAAGAAACAGGTTGGAAAAATGGACAAACGACAAAAATTATGACTGCAAAAAGTTACTATTGTGGCAGGCAAGACCAAAACATAAATTTACAAGACAAAAATATGAAAACAGCTACCCAATAAAGCCCCCAATCTGATAAGAATTCATGTTCAATACAGAGATAAGAATGGTAAAGAGAAAATTAGGGAAAGAAATGAGAGTGATACAACAAAATTATGAAAAGACAATTAAAAGCTTGGCAAAAAAAAGCCACAAAAATACTGAAGAAAATAATATCTTAAAAAACAGAATTAGCTTGTAGAAATAATCAACAACTTTAGCAAAGTTGCAGGATACAAAATAAATGCACATAAATCATCAGCATTTCTATACATTTCCAACACACTAGAGCAGCAAGAAGTAGAAAGAGAAACACCATTTAAAATCACCCTAGACAATATAAAATACTTAGGAATCTATCTACCAAAACAAACACAGCAATTATATGAAAATAACTACAAAACACTTTCCAAACAAATAAAACTGGATCTAAACAATTGGAAAGCCATTGATTGCTCATGGGTAGGTCGAGCTAACATAATAAAAATGACAATTCTACCCAAATTAATTTACCTATTTAGCGCCATACCTATCAAGCTACCAAAAAACTTCTTTACTGAATTAGAAAAAACTATAACAAATTTCATTTGGAATAACAAAAGATCAAGTGTCCGGGTCCAGCCGGACACAACCGAGGGGTCCGGGGAAACGGCAACCTAAGAACCCATAGGGGAAGAAGAGAGGAGACCTCGCGTGCAAGACACAGAGTTGTCTGGATGGAAGCAAGGCTCGTTTATTGCAGATCTATGACAAGAATATATAGGTTGAGGGCAGAAGGGGGTCGGCAGATATTAAGGGGGAAAGGGAGCATAGAAAATCTCTAGTGGCTTCTTACTGTCTCCAAGCATGGCTGGGCCTATGATCAATATCTTATCTTAGAAGAGTGAATGATATCTATTCTTAGAAGAGTGACTATCTTATCTTAAAGTCTTGGTCCCTAACAAATCCCCCTTTCTTTTTTAAATAGAAAGGCGTAAGGAATAAGTTTATTAACCTTTGGTCCTTGTTCAATCCAAGTCTGTTTTAACACCAGAAGTTTTTCCTAAGACACCTTGTGTTCCCTGGTCAATCCATAAGTGAGATTGGCAGCGACGGCCCCTGTCTTAGGCTACACAGGGGGAGTTACTCAACCATCAAGGGTTGAGGACCTGTGCTACTCCCGTCATTGGGTTACTGCCCTGCTGGAAAACTGCAAACGAGTGCTGCCAGGTTGTTCTGTGTCCATCATCTCAATACGATGGTATTGAACCATAGTGAACTTATCAAGGGCTGAGTTAACGTTAGTTTTGATGAATTTCGTTAGACGTTGGAAGGCCCAAAGGCCAAAGGTTAAGATCAATAAAAATATAAAGAGAGGTGTAATAATAGTGGGAATTAAAGTGGAGAGCCAAGGAGAACCTCTGAGAAGGGTATTAAACCATCCTTCCTGTGCCTCGGCTTCCCTTTTCCTCTGGGCTAGCCGTTCACGCAACTTTGCCATAGATTCCCTTACTACGCCAGTATGGTCAGCATAAAAACAACATTCCTCTTTGAGGGCTGCGCATAATCCCCCCTCTTTTAAAAAAAGGAGATCAAGACCGCGCCTATTCTGTAAGACTACCTCTGACAGAGAAGTGAGTGATTGTTCCAGGGCCGTGACAGACTTTTCAAGGGCTTCTAAATCGGTTGTCATGGCCATCTGAAGAGCGGCCAAGTGTTGGGTCTGGAGAAGGGCAGTAGTGCCAGTGCCAATGCCTGCAGCAAGACCGCCGAGTCCTAACAGGATAGCTAAAGTAGTAAAGGGTTCCCTACGTGTTCTAGGAGAGGGGGAGAGGAGGGAGGCCACACTATCGTCCGTGTGGAAGGAGATACGTGGCCATAGCTGGACAAGAACACAGAATTCAAAGGAGGTATTGAAAACTAGAAGAGATATACAAGGGGTGAGGCCAGTATTGCAAGCCCAAAAGCCATTATTCGGGGCTTCCAAAAAGGAAGGGGAAGGGGGGAGGTCAAGGGTGGAGTTACATAAGTGGGCATGAGATCGGGGAATGGTGCCTAAACAAAGGCCACGGCCAGAGACTTCAGCAAGAGGGAGACGGTGAGAAAAGGCGGCGCAGTGCGGGGAAGCTAGAACTGTTTCATTGGGTTCTGCCATATAGGCAATACCTTCATAGTAAGGGGGTTGTGGACTCAGACAGAGCCAGCACTTAATCGTCAAATCTGGCCTGGAGGCGTTCAGGGAAGTATAGGCACCTGATACTAGAGATAAAAATCTGTCTGCTGTACCAGGAATATTTAGGGACCCTTGCTGTGACTGGGGCTGTAACTGGGAGGAGGTATTCGGAGATGAAGGGGAAAAAAGGGGAACCGATGGGATGGAGAGAGACGTGGGAGCCGGTAATGGCTGGGGGTTAGGGGAAAAAGGGCGTCGTTGATCCGAGAGGATGATGTTAGGACCAACAGAAACAATGAGGGGCTGCACACGGAGGTGGAGGGTGAAAAGAAGAACATCATCAAAACCACCCTTCTTATAGAGTCGTAAACCCTAAGTCAAGCCATCTGTCCATTTAACACTTCGTTTCCCCGCATTGGTAAATGTGATAATGAGGGGATTACAATTAGGAGGACTAGGGGTGCACACAGATGGACGGGATAGATTGCGGGTTATTGATATCAAGTCCTGGTTCGCCTGGATCCAATATCCAGTGCCAATTGTTTCACATCCCCAGGCTGCACAAAATCCGTCTGTCTGGTCCCCACAGTGTGGTGGCTGATCAAAGCCAGGGCAGCCATATAGAGGAAACTGAGTGTATTGAGTCCAGTAATCTGGGAGGCTAGGCACGCCAGGGAGGGTGGGGGCGCAGTAGTGGATTGAGGACATCTGGGGGGCGCCTAGGGCACAAAGATCAACCGGAATGGAAGGAAACCACGTCCATTGGGGCCATTGCGAAGAAGAAACGGAGGTAATGATGGCTTGATTAACTGGATTGATGATCTCCCATCGTTGTTGGACCAGGAGATGAGGACTGGAAGTGGTGACCGGAAGGAAGGTGGAGTAGATGATGTAAACCGCCAGAGAAAACGAGTTCAGGATCTGAGGTCCCATCTGTGATGTCGTCAGGGTTGTGGTTCTGAAAAAGGAAGAAGAAAAAGACTTCTCCCTGGCTTAGGAGGGTTAGTATCAGGGGCGAAAGGTTTAATCAGTCTAGATGGAATCCAAGGGGCATTATTAGCCGCTTTATCAAAAATACAGGCGGAGCCCTTTCCCCAGATAATGACAGGGTCGGGGCCACACCAGAGGCCCGTGACGGGGTCACGTCAAAGGACTGTGGCCAGATTAGATGAAGTATGCGGATTCCAGTGGCGATCAGCAGCCTGAGGAAATTAAGAACAAAGAGGGCGTGAGCAAGAAGCAAAGTCTGATTGCCACTTAAGGGATAAAGAGTTTCTTGGGCTTTGAGTTTGAATTTTATCTGGGGCAATGCTAAAAGCCGCCAGCTTGGAGCGCTCTGACAATAGCCTGGGCTATAGTCTGTGTCAATGAGGGGGAAGGGGCAGCAATGAGGAGATCATCCATATAATGGATGATATAGGCAGAAGGATACTGAGTCCTGACAGGGTAAATAGATTGAGCAATGAATTTCTGACATAGTGCAGGGGAATTAGCCATACCTTGGGGCAACACGGACCAATGAAATCGGGGGTTAGGCCCTATATGATTGACTATGGGAATGGAAAATGCAAAGCGAGGACTATCGGAGGGATCAAGAGGGATTGAGAAAAAGCAATCTTTAATATCGATGACAACTTTGCTGAACCCTTTTGGGATAGCAGTCGGGGATGGAAGGCCTGACTGTAAAGAACCCATGGGTAGCATGGTCTTATTGACCTCACGTAGGTCCTGTAGAAGTCTCCATTTCCCCGATTTCCTTTTAATAACAAAAATAGGTGTATTCCATGGGGAAGTGGAAGGTTCAAGGTGTCCAAGAGAGAGTTGCTCCTGCACTAGCATTAGGGCAGCTTGAACCTTCTCAGATGTTAGAGGCCACTGGTCAATCCAGACAGGAGAATCGGACTTCCAGGTGATCTTATCAGCCTGGATTGCAGGGGGATCAGTGACCTTTATAAAAAATTTTTTGACCCAAGTCCTCCTTTATCGTTTTGGGCTGGGGGGGATATTGGGTGTAAGATGCCTTGTTTGTTCTTGCCAAGGCCTTTGCCTGGGAGGTACCCAGATTTCAGCATCATGGTGGTGACAGCATCACTGGGGCTAACCATGAGGAGCCGCATCTGGGCCAGAATATCCCTGCCCCAGAGATTAACGGGGAGTCCCGCGACTACATAGGGACGGGTAGTGCCACTATTGCCCTCAGTATCTTGCCAATGGAGGAGCTTAGTACTTTGGAGGGTATCTTGGATCTGACCTATTCCTGACAGGTGGGTGGCTGAGGGTTGAAGGGGCCAGGCTCGGGGCCAATGAGCCTGGGAGATGACAGTAGAGTCTGCCCCTGTGTCCAGCAGCCCTGTGAAGGTTTTTCCTTCGATCTTTAATTGCAGAGTGGGTCGGGACTCAGTAAGTTGTTGTACCCAATAAATGTTGGAAGAGCCGGGTGAGGAAGGACCTCGTTTTTGGGCTGCGGCGGGAAAACCGCCTATCATGGGGAGGGGGAGGGCCTGAGCTAAGCGTTTACCGGCAGGAATGGTAACTGGACTGTGAGGAGTTTCTATGATAAGTTTTATCTCCCCTGTGTAGTCGTTATCAACAAGGGTGGGATGCACAACTACACCTTGTAAGGTGGTGAGCGCCCTGCCGATGACCAAGAAAAACATGCCAGGAGGCGGTGGTCCGAATTTGCCGGTGGGGAGGACTACCGGGCCTTCTTCAGGGGTCAATATTCGGGTGGAGGCGGCACAGAGGTCCAGGCCTGCGCTGCCAGCTGTGGCTCGAGTAAGGGAACTGGGCAGGGGCTCCCGTGGGAGCCCCGCATCCCGTTTCCCGACATTGGGGAAAAGTTCTGAGGTTTGGCTCGGCAATCTCGAGCCCAGTGCCAACCCTTTCGACATTTAGGGCAAACGCTGGGAGGTGGTCTTTGGGCTTGAACCTGAAGGGGGGGTGGGAGTCTGGTTAGAGGGACATTCACGGGCGAAATGGCCAGGTTGCCCACATTTAAAGCAATTTCGGGGGGGGGGGGGGGCGAGAGGCCTGAATGGCTGCCCCGATGGCTAAGGAGATGGACTTGTTTAGTTTGTGGTCATAGGCATCAATGTCACTGCATAGGCGTACCATCCCATTTAGATCAAGATCTCTAGCTTGCCCCTTTAAGGCTGCCTTACAGGCAGAGTTAGCGTTTTCAATCGCTAAATGTCTAACCACTGGGTTGTCTGACCCATCCTGACCTAAGACTCTCTCAGCAGTTTCAAGGAGTTTTGCAACAAACTGCGCGTAGGGCTCATTGGGTCCCTGAAGGATTTTCGAGAGAGGTGCTGTAACAGAGCCAGTGGCAGGAACTGCCCGCCATGCGGCCATAGCGGCGTGTGCCGTTTGCATGAGTAAGCCGGGAGGCAGCCTCATCTGTTGGTTTTCTAATGCAAAGTGGTCACGGCCAACAATCTTGTCGGTCGTCCAATTAGCTGTCTGGGCATTTTTTAAGTTGAGCCTAGCTTGGTGTTCTGCCCTTTCTAAGAACTCTGCCTTCCAGATTAGAAATTGCCCTCGGGATAGGACAGATTGCACAACTTTGGTCCATTCTGAGGGGAGCATGTGTCCCTCTCCTCCAAGCCCTTCTAGGATGGAGAGTGTAAAAGGGGCATTCAGGCCATAATTTTTGACTGCCGAATGCAGGTCTTTAATGTGCTTAATTTTTAATTTTTTATAAATTGGCCGATGATGGTGAGGGAGGCCTGAAGTATCTGCGGTCCTGGAATTTCCACGGGATCCACTTTCCTCCTCCCCCTCTTCCTCCTGCTTGGAGTCAGAGGAATCATGTGGGAGGGGCGTTTCTAAAGGAAGGTTTTCGGGGGCAATCTCTGTGGCCTGTTGTCTAGTAAGGACAGGGAAAACAAGGGCAGGGTTCTTAGACTTTGTCATAGTTTTTGGCTGCACCGGCTTGATATTACAGTTCAGTGGCAGGAGAATGTTTGACTGCAAGTCCTGCAACTGATTGGTTAATTTATAAATCTCCCTCTGCAAGTCTAAGAACTGCCTAAGATCTGTGACTTGCTTTCTAAGCTGGCTTGTGGCTTCTCTAAGTTCAGCTGAACCTGGGAGAGCTGGAGAGGCAAGTTGAGGGATGGGGGATGGGAGGTTGTAGGGAGGAGGTCTATTCCTCAGAGGGCCATTGTTATGGTAGTGTGCTGTCTCCTCCTCTAGCTCTGCTTGATGAGCCGGATTAAGTGTGCTATCTTGAGGAGGGTCCCTGTATAGGACTGGATAAAGGCGTGGTCTGGGCTTAGAGGGAACTAGAGGCTCCTCAAGGGAGGGATCTTTGATAGGTTCCTCTGAAAGAGACGAGGGACGCTCATTCCCCTGGAGGGGCGAGCTCTGTTCTTTAGTCGAGTTTGGTTCTTCATTTTTTATCTTAGATTCTAAGATAGCGTCCTCAGCCAAGCTGAGGAGGTGCGAGACTTGTTGACTCCTGTCGGCTTCTTTAAGGATGTCACGAATCAAGCCATAGAAAGAAAAGTAATCATCTGGAATCTCCTTGCCGGCTCTTAAAAGGCCATTAAGTTCCTTACCTACTTTGTCCCAAGTGAGTGGATGAATGCCCGTGCTATGCAAAATGAGCCAAGGGCAGTGCTGCTCTATAAAGCAGAAAAACCTGAACAGGTCCTTCTTTTTTACTCTGCTACCTCTCTCCCTGTGACTATTTTTTAGTTCAGTCACGAACACTGTTTCCTTCGAGAGTGTTTTTCCCATCATGCACACGTATTCCTTCCACTTTCCTTGCACACACATACACACACTTTTTAGACACTCTTGATTTTTAAATGCCAATGGGGGATGGGACAACTTACCCTACCTCGAGGCGTCTTGCTCAGCCTCTACCCGTTGCGTATCTTCGCGGCCGCGACAGCTGCTCCTCAGTTGTCCGGTAAGCCGTGTTCGCCTTGCCTCGCGTTGGGCGCCACTGTCCGGGTCCAGCTGGACACAACCGAGGGGTCCGGGGAAACGGCAACCTAAGAACCCATAGGGAAAAAAGAGGGGAGACCTCGCGTGCAAGACACAGAGTCATCTGGATGGAAGCAAGGCTCGTTTATTGCAGATTTATGACAAGAATATATAGGTTGAGGGCAGAAGGGGGTCGGCAGATATTAAGGGGGAAAGGAACGCAGAAAGGGAGCATAGAAAATCTCTGGTGGCGTCTTACTGTCTCCAAGCATGGCTGGGCCTATGATCAATATCTTATCTTAGAAGAGTGAATGATATCTATCCTTAGAAGAGTGACTATCTTATCTTAAAGTCTTGGTCCCTAACAATCAAGAATATCAAGGGAAATAATGAAAAAAAATGTGAAGGAAGGGGGCCTAGCAGTACCAGATATTAAACTATACTATAAAGCAGCAGTCATCAAAACAATATGGTACTGGCTAAGAGACAGAGAGGAGGATCAGTGGAATAGACTTGGGGTAAATGACATCAGCAAGACAGTGTATGATAAACCCAAAGAGCCCAACTTTTGGGACATGAATCCACTATTTGACAAAAACTGCTGGGAAATTTTGAAAACCATATGGGAGAGATTAGGTCTAGATCAACATCTCATACCCTACACCAAGATAAATTCAGAATGGGTGAACGACTTGAATATAAAG
>NC_058134.1:281710027-281714640 GCF_016433145.1 Gracilinanus agilis
GACACAACCGAGGGGTCCGGGGAAACGGCAACCTAAGAACCCATAGGGGAAGAAGAGAGGAGACCTCGCGTGCAAGACACAGAGTTGTCTGGATGGAAGCAAGGCTCGTTTATTGCAGATCTATGACAAGAATATATAGGTTGAGGGCAGAAGGGGGTCGGCAGATATTAAGGGGGAAAGGGAGCATAGAAAATCTCTAGTGGCTTCTTACTGTCTCCAAGCATGGCTGGGCCTATGATCAATATCTTATCTTAGAAGAGTGAATGATATCTATTCTTAGAAGAGTGACTATCTTATCTTAAAGTCTTGGTCCCTAACAAATCCCCCTTTCTTTTTTAAATAGAAAGGCGTAAGGAATAAGTTTATTAACCTTTGGTCCTTGTTCAATCCAAGTCTGTTTTAACACCAGAAGTTTTTCCTAAGACACCTTGTGTTCCCTGGTCAATCCATAAGTGAGATTGGCAGCGACGGCCCCTGTCTTAGGCTACACAGGGGGAGTTACTCAACCATCAAGGGTTGAGGACCTGTGCTACTCCCGTCATTGGGTTACTGCCCTGCTGGAAAACTGCAAACGAGTGCTGCCAGGTTGTTCTGTGTCCATCATCTCAATACGATGGTATTGAACCATAGTGAACTTATCAAGGGCTGAGTTAACGTTAGTTTTGATGAATTTCGTTAGACGTTGGAAGGCCCAAAGGCCAAAGGTTAAGATCAATAAAAATATAAAGAGAGGTGTAATAATAGTGGGAATTAAAGTGGAGAGCCAAGGAGAACCTCTGAGAAGGGTATTAAACCATCCTTCCTGTGCCTCGCTTTCCCTTTTCCTCTGGGCTAGCCGTTCACGCAACTTTGCCATAGATTCCCTTACTACGCCAGTATGGTCAGCATAAAAACAACATTCCTCTTTGAGGGCTGCGCATAATCCCCCCTCTTTTAAAAAAAGGAGATCAAGACCGCGCCTATTCTGTAAGACTACCTCTGACAGAGAAGTGAGTGATTGTTCCAGGGCCGTGACAGACTTTTCAAGGGCTTCTAAATCGGTTGTCATGGCCATCTGAAGAGCGGCCAAGTGTTGGGTCTGGAGAAGGGCAGTAGTGCCAGTGCCAATGCCTGCAGCAAGACCGCCGAGTCCTAACAGGATAGCTAAAGTAGTAAAGGGTTCCCTACGTGTTCTAGGAGAGGGGGAGAGGAGGGAGGCCACACTATCGTCCGTGTGGAAGGAGATACGTGGCCATAGCTGGACAAGAACACAGAATTCAAAGGAGGTATTGAAAACTAGAAGAGATATACAAGGGGTGAGGCCAGTATTGCAAGCCCAAAAGCCATTATTCGGGGCTTCCAAAAAGGAAGGGGAAGGGGGGAGGTCAAGGGTGGAGTTACATAAGTGGGCATGAGATCGGGGAATGGTGCCTAAACAAAGGCCACGGCCAGAGACTTCAGCAAGAGGGAGACGGTGAGAAAAGGCGGCGCAGTGCGGGGAAGCTAGAACTGTTTCATTGGGTTCTGCCATATAGGCAATACCTTCATAGTAAGGGGGTTGTGGACTCAGACAGAGCCAGCACTTAATCGTCAAATCTGGCCTGGAGGCGTTCAGGGAAGTATAGGCACCTGATACTAGAGATAAAAATCTGTCTGCTGTACCAGGAATATTTAGGGACCCTTGCTGTGACTGGGGCTGTAACTGGGAGGAGGTATTCGGAGATGAAGGGGAAAAAAGGGGAACCGATGGGATGGAGAGAGACGTGGGAGCCGGTAATGGCTGGGGGTTAGGGGAAAAAGGGCGTCGTTGATCCGAGAGGATGATGTTAGGACCAACAGAAACAATGAGGGGCTGCACACGGAGGTGGAGGGTGAAAAGAAGAACATCATCAAAACCACCCTTCTTATAGAGTCGTAAACCCTAAGTCAAGCCATCTGTCCATTTAACACTTCGTTTCCCCGCATTGGTAAATGTGATAATGAGGGGATTACAATTAGGAGGACTAGGGGTGCACACAGATGGACGGGATAGATTGCGGGTTATTGATATCAAGTCCTGGTTCGCCTGGATCCAATATCCAGTGCCAATTGTTTCACATCCCCAGGCTGCACAAAATCCGTCTGTCTGGTCCCCACAGTGTGGTGGCTGATCAAAGCCAGGGCAGCCATATAGAGGAAACTGAGTGTATTGAGTCCAGTAATCTGGGAGGCTAGGCACGCCAGGGAGGGTGGGGGCGCAGTAGTGGATTGAGGACATCTGGGGGGCGCCTAGGGCACAAAGATCAACCGGAATGGAAGGAAACCACGTCCATTGGGGCCATTGCGAAGAAGAAACGGAGGTAATGATGGCTTGATTAACTGGATTGATGATCTCCCATCGTTGTTGGACCAGGAGATGAGGACTGGAAGTGGTGACCGGAAGGAAGGTGGAGTAGATGATGTAAACCGCCAGAGAAAACGAGTTCAGGATCTGAGGTCCCATCTGTGATGTCGTCAGGGTTGTGGTTCTGAAAAAGGAAGAAGAAAAAGACTTCTCCCTGGCTTAGGAGGGTTAGTATCAGGGGCGAAAGGTTTAATCAGTCTAGATGGAATCCAAGGGGCATTATTAGCCGCTTTATCAAAAATACAGGCGGAGCCCTTTCCCCAGATAATGACAGGGTCGGGGCCACACCAGAGGCCCGTGACGGGGTCACGTCAAAGGACTGTGGCCAGATTAGATGAAGTATGCGGATTCCAGTGGCGATCAGCAGCCTGAGGAAATTAAGAACAAAGAGGGCGTGAGCAAGAAGCAAAGTCTGATTGCCACTTAAGGGATAAAGAGTTTCTTGGGCTTTGAGTTTGAATTTTATCTGGGGCAATGCTAAAAGCCGCCAGCTTGGAGCGCTCTGACAATAGCCTGGGCTATAGTCTGTGTCAATGAGGGGGAAGGGGCAGCAATGAGGAGATCATCCATATAATGGATGATATAGGCAGAAGGATACTGAGTCCTGACAGGGTAAATAGATTGAGCAATGAATTTCTGACATAGTGCAGGGGAATTAGCCATACCTTGGGGCAACACGGACCAATGAAATCGGGGGTTAGGCCCTATATGATTGACTATGGGAATGGAAAATGCAAAGCGAGGGCTATCGGAGGGATCAAGAGGGATTGAGAAAAAGCAATCTTTAATATCGATGACAACTTTGCTGAACCCTTTTGGGATAGCAGTCGGGGATGGAAGGCCTGACTGTAAAGAACCCATGGGTAGCATGGTCTTATTGACCTCACGTAGGTCCTGTAGAAGTCTCCATTTCCCCGATTTCCTTTTAATAACAAAAATAGGTGTATTCCATGGGGAAGTGGAAGGTTCAAGGTGTCCAAGAGAGAGTTGCTCCTGCACTAGCATTAGGGCAGCTTGAACCTTCTCAGATGTTAGAGGCCACTGGTCAATCCAGACAGGAGAATCGGACTTCCAGGTGATCTTATCAGCCTGGATTGCAGGGGGATCAGTGACCTTTATAAAAAATTTTTTGACCCAAGTCCTCCTTTATCGTTTTGGGCTGGGGGGGATATTGGGTGTAAGATGCCTTGTTTGTTCTTGCCAAGGCCTTTGCCTGGGAGGTACCCAGATTTCAGCATCATGGTGGTGACAGCATCACTGGGGCTAACCATGAGGAGCCGCATCTGGGCCAGAATATCCCTGCCCCAGAGATTAACGGGGAGTCCCGCGACTACATAGGGACGGGTAGTGCCACTATTGCCCTCAGTATCTTGCCAATGGAGGAGCTTAGTACTTTGGAGGGTATCTTGGATCTGACCTATTCCTGACAGGTGGGTGGCTGAGGGTTGAAGGGGCCAGGCTTGGGGCCAATGAGCCTGGGAGATGACAGTAGAGTCTGCCCCTGTGTCCAGCAGCCCTGTGAAGGTTTTTCCTTCGATCTTTAATTGCAGAGTGGGTCGGGACTCAGTAAGTTGTTGTACCCAATAAATGTTGGAAGAGCCGGGTGAGGAAGGACCTCGTTTTTGGGCTGCGGCGGGAAAATCGCCTATCATGGGGAGGGGGAGGGCCTGAGCTAAGCGTTTACCGGCAGGAATGGTAACTGGACTGTGAGGAGTTTCTATGATAAGTTTTATCTCCCCTGTGTAGTCGTTATCAACAAGGGTGGGATGCACAACTACACCTTGTAAGGTGGTGAGCGCCCTGCCGATGACCAAGAAAAACATGCCAGGAGGCGGTGGTCCGAATTTGCCGGTGGGGAGGACTACCGGGCCTTCTTCAGGGGTCAATATTCGGGTGGAGGCGGCACAGAGGTCCAGGCCTGCGCTGCCAGCTGTGGCTCGAGTAAGGGAACTGGGCAGGGGCTCCCGTGGGAGCCCCGCATCCCATTTCCCGACATTGGGGAAAAGTTCTGAGGTTTGGCTCGGCAATCTCGAGCCCAGTGCCAACCCTTTCGACATTTAGGGCAAACGCTGGGAGGTGGTCTTTGGGCTTGAACCTGAAGGGGGGGTGGGAGTCTGGTTAGAGGGACATTCACGGGCGAAATGGCCAGGTTGCCCACATTTAAAGCAATTTCGGGGGGGGGGTGGGGCGAGAGGCCTGAATGGCTGCCCCGATTGGCTAAGGAGATGGACTTGTTTAGTTTGTGGTCATA
>NC_058134.1:281714717-281717600 GCF_016433145.1 Gracilinanus agilis
GGGGCGAGAGGCCTGAATGGCTGCCCCGATGGCTAAGGAGATGGACTTGTTTAGTTTGTGGTCATAGGCATCAATGTCACTGCATAGGCGTACCATCCCATTTAGATCAAGATCTCTAGCTTGCCCCTTTAAGGCTGCCTTACAGGCAGAGTTAGCGTTTTCAATCGCTAAATGTCTAACCACTGGGTTGTCTGACCCATCCTGACCTAAGACTCTCTCAGCAGTTTCAAGGAGTTTTGCAACAAACTGCGCGTAGGGCTCATTGGGTCCCTGAAGGATTTTCGAGAGAGGTGCTGTAACAGAGCCAGTGGCAGGAACTGCCCGCCATGCGGCCATAGCGGCGTGTGCCGTTTGCATGAGTAAGCCGGGAGGCAGCCTCATCTGTTGGTTTTCTAATGCAAAGTGGTCACGGCCAACAATCTTGTCGGTCGTCCAATTAGCTGTCTGGGCATTTTTTAAGTTGAGCCTAGCTTGGTGTTCTGCCCTTTCTAAGAACTCTGCCTTCCAGATTAGAAATTGCCCTCGGGATAGGACAGATTGCACAACTTTGGTCCATTCTGAGGGGAGCATGTGTCCCTCTCCTCCAAGCCCTTCTAGGATGGAGAGTGTAAAAGGGGCATTCAGGCCATAATTTTTGACTGCCGAATGCAGGTCTTTAATGTGCTTAATTTTTAATTTTTTATAAATTGGCCGATGATGGTGAGGGAGGCCTGAAGTATCTGCGGTCCTGGAATTTCCACGGGATCCACTTTCCTCCTCCCCCTCTTCCTCCTGCTTGGAGTCAGAGGAATCATGTGGGAGGGGCGTTTCTAAAGGAAGGTTTTCGGGGGCAATCTCTGTGGCCTGTTGTCTAGTAAGGACAGGGAAAACAAGGGCAGGGTTCTTAGACTTTGTCATAGTTTTTGGCTGCACCGGCTTGATATTACAGTTCAGTGGCAGGAGAATGTTTGACTGCAAGTCCTGCAACTGATTGGTTAATTTATAAATCTCCCTCTGCAAGTCTAAGAACTGCCTAAGATCTGTGACTTGCTTTCTAAGCTGGCTTGTGGCTTCTCTAAGTTCAGCTGAACCTGGGAGAGCTGGAGAGGCAAGTTGAGGGATGGGGGATGGGAGGTTGTAGGGAGGAGGTCTATTCCTCAGAGGGCCATTGTTATGGTAGTGTGCTGTCTCCTCCTCTAGCTCTGCTTGATGAGCCGGATTAAGTGTGCTATCTTGAGGAGGGTCCCTGTATAGGACTGGATAAAGGCGTGGTCTGGGCTTAGAGGGAACTAGAGGCTCCTCAAGGGAGGGATCTTTGATAGGTTCCTCTGAAAGAGACGAGGGACGCTCATTCCCCTGGAGGGGCGAGCTCTGTTCTTTAGTCGAGTTTGGTTCTTCATTTTTTATCTTAGATTCTAAGATAGCGTCCTCAGCCAAGCTGAGGAGGTGCGAGACTTGTTGACTCCTGTCGGCTTCTTTAAGGATGTCACGAATCAAGCCATAGAAAGAAAAGTAATCATCTGGAATCTCCTTGCCGGCTCTTAAAAGGCCATTAAGTTCCTTACCTACTTTGTCCCAAGTGAGTGGATGAATGCCCGTGCTATGCAAAATGAGCCAAGGGCAGTGCTGCTCTATAAAGCAGAAAAACCTGAACAGGTCCTTCTTTTTTACTCTGCTACCTCTCTCCCTGCGACTATTTTTTAGTTCAGTCACGAACACTGTTTCCTTCGAGAGTGTTTTTCCCATCATGCACACGTATTCCTTCCACTTTCCTTGCACACACATACACACACTTTTTAGACACTCTTGATTTTTAAATGCCAATGGGGGATGGGACAACTTACCCTACCTCGAGGCGTCTTGCTCAGCCTCTACCCGTTGCGTATCTTCGCGGCCGCGACAGCTGCTCCTCAGTTGTCCGGTAAGCCGTGTTCGCCTTGCCTCGCGTTGGGCGCCACTGTCCGGGTCCAGCTGGACACAACCGAGGGGTCCGGGGAAACGGCAACCTAAGAACCCATAGGGAAAAAAGAGGGGAGACCTCGCGTGCAAGACACAGAGTCATCTGGATGGAAGCAAGGCTCGTTTATTGCAGATTTATGACAAGAATATATAGGTTGAGGGCAGAAGGGGGTCGGCAGATATTAAGGGGGAAAGGAACGCGGAAAGGGAGCATAGAAAATCTCTGGTGGCGTCTTACTGTCTCCAAGCATGGCTGGGCCTATGATCAATATCTTATCTTAGAAGAGTGAATGATATCTATCCTTAGAAGAGTGACTATCTTATCTTAAAGTCTTGGTCCCTAACAATCAAGAATATCAAGGGAAATAATGAAAAAAAATGTGAAGGAAGGGGGCCTAGCAGTACCAGATATTAAACTATACTATAAAGCAGCAGTCATCAAAACAATATGGTACTGGCTAAGAGACAGAGAGGAGGATCAGTGGAATAGACTTGGGGTAAATGACATCAGCAAGACAGTGTATGATAAACCCAAAGAGCCCAACTTTTGGGACATGAATCCACTATTTGACAAAAACTGCTGGGAAATTTTGAAAACCATATGGGAGAGATTAGGTCTAGATCAACATCTCATACCCTACACCAAGATAAATTCAGAATGGGTGAACGACTTGAATATAAAGAGGGAAACTATAAATAAGTTAAGTGAACACAGAATAGTATACTTGTCAGATCTCTGGGAAAGGAAAGACTTTAAAACCAAGCAAGAGTTAGAGAAAATTACAAAATGTAAATTAAATGGTTTTGATTATATTAAACTAAAAAGCTTTTGTACAAACAAAAACAATGTAGTCAAAATCAGGAGGGAAACAACAAATTGGGAAAAAATCTTTATAATGAAAAACTCTGACAGGGGTCTAATCACTCAAATATACAAGGAGTTAA
>NC_058134.1:281717688-281771392 GCF_016433145.1 Gracilinanus agilis
GAATGTTGGAGGGGATGTGGCAAAATTGGGACATCAATGCATTGCTGGTGGAGTTGTGAACTGATCCAGCCATTCTGGCTGGCAATTTGGAATCATGCTCAAAGGGCTATAAAAGAATGCCTGCCCTTTGACCCAGCCATACCATTGTTGGGTTTGTACCCCAAAGAGATCATAGATAAACAGACATGTACAAAAATATTTATAGCTGCGCTTTTTGTGGTGGCAAAAAACTGGAAAAGGAGGGTATGTCCTTCAATTGGGGAATGGCTGAACAAACTGTGGTATATGCGGGTGATGGAATACTATTGTGCTAAAAGGAATAATAAACTGGAGGAGTTCCAGGCGAACTGGAGAGACCTCCGGGAACTGATGCAGAGCGAAAGGAGCAGAGCCAAAAGAACACTGTACACAGAGACTGATATACTGTGGTAAAATTGAATGTAATGGGCTTCTGTACCAGCAGCAATGCAATGACCCAGGACAATTCTGAGGGATTTATGGTAAAGAATGTTACCCACATTCAGAGGAAGGATTGCAGGAGAGGAAACATATAAGAAAAGCAACTGCTTGAACGCATGGGTCGGGGCGGACATGATTGAGGGTGTGGACTCGAAACTACCACACCAATGCAACCACCAACAATTTGGAAATTGGTCTTGATCAAGGACACATGACAAAACCAGTGGAAATGTGCGTCGGCCATGGGTGGAGGGAGTGCGGGGGGTGAAGGGGAAAGTAGGAGCATGAAACATGTAACCATGTTAAAAATGATTATTAATAAGTGTTAAAAAAAAACAGAATTGTTAATGATAAAAAAAAAAGCACAAAAATTCACTGAAGAGAACTTCTTAAATAGCAGAAATGGCCAAATACTAAAAAAAAATTAAAAATTAGAATTGGACAAGTGGGTGCTTATTAGACATTAGGAAACAAACAAAAAAATCAAAAGGATAAAAAAAGAAGAAAATATAAAATATCTCACAAAAAAAATACTGACATGGAAAACAGGTCAAAGAGAGAGAATTTAAGAATTCCTAAACTATCTGAAAGTCATGATCAGAGAAAAATAAAATTATTAAGAAAAGTTGCCCTAATATCTTAGATCCAGAGGGTCAAATAGAAATGGAAAGAATACATTGATTGCCAACTGAAAGAGATCCTCAAATGAAAACTAGAAATATTAGAACCAAATTCTAGAGCACCCAGATCAAAGGGAAAATACTTCAAACATCCAGAAAAAGATAATTCAGATATTGTGGATCACACAAGATTCACCAGCTTCCCCATTAAAGGAGCAGAGGGCTCAAAATATGATATTCTGGAAGTCAAGAATAACTTACCCAGAAAAACTGAGTATAATCCTTTGGGGGGGGTGCAGGGAGAATGGATATTTTATTAAATTAAATTTCAAGCATTCCTAATGAAAAGATTAGAACTGAAAAGAAAATTTGACATTCAAACACAAAGACTCAAGAGAAGCACAAAAAGAAAGAATAATCACAGGGGATTCAATAAAGTTAAACTGTTCACGTTCCTTTATGGGAAGATAATACATGTAATTCCTAAGGACTTTGGCATTATTAGGGCAGTTAAAAGAAGTTTACATAGACAGAGGGCATAGGTGTGAGTCAATTAGGTTGGAATGATCTCCCCAAAAAGTGAAGGTGTGAGAATGAGGGATGACCTGAGAGAAGGGAGAGATGAATGCGGAAAATATTCTCACATTTTATGTGAGAATGAACCTTTTAGAAGTGAACAAAGAAAAGTTTTTACAATGGAGATAGAGATAGGAGTAGTGGGCAATGCTTGAAATTTACTCTCATTGGAATTGGTTCAAAGAGGGACTTATATACCTACTCAGCTGGGTATAGAAATTTATCTTACCCTATAGGGAAGTAGAAGGGAAAGGGACAAAGAGAAGGGAGTGGGGCTGAAAGAAGGCAGGACAGATTAAAGGAGGTAGAAATCAGAAGCAAAACAGATTTTTGAGGAGGAACAGAGTAAAAAGAGAGAAAGAGGATAAACAAGGAAAAAATAGGAATGATGATCATACACAATTAATAATCATAACTGTGAATGTGAATGAGATGAACTCATCCATAAAATAGAAGTAGACAGCAGAATGGATTAAAAACTAGAATCCAACAATTTGCTGATAACTAGAAACACACACTTGAAACAGAGACACACAGAGTAAAAATAAGGTCTGAAGCAGAATCTATCATGCTTCCGCTGCGGTTTAAAAAAAAAAAAAGCAGAGATAGCAATCATGATCTCAGATAAAGCAAAAACAAAAATAGACCTAATTAAAAGAGATAATCTGGGAAACTGCATTTTGCTAAAAGGTACTCAAGACAATGAAGTAATATCAATATGAATCCTATGTGGACAAATGACATAATATCCAACTTTTTAAATGAAAAGTTAAATGAGTTACAGGAGGAAATAGACAGTAAAACTATACTAGTGCGGGGATTCAACTTTCTGCTCTCTGAACTATATAAATCTTACCATAAAATAAACAAGAAAAAATTAAGGAGGTAAATAAAATTTTAGAAAAGTTAGATATGATAGCCTTCTGGAGAAAATCAGATGGTAATAGAAAGGAATATACCCTTTTCTCTGCTGTACATGGCAAATGTCACAAAAATGATCATATATTAGTATATAAAAACTTCACCACCAAATAGAGAAAAGCAGAAATGTTAAATATATCTTTTTCAGATAATAATGCAGTAAGAAATATATTCAATAAAGGAACATGGAAATATAAATTAAAGTTTAACTGGAAACTAAATAGCCTAATCCTAAAGGATGAGTGAATCAAATAATCATTGAAATAGTCAATAATTTTATTCAAAGAATGATAATGAGACAACAAAATTTATGGGATACAGCTGATTCAGTACTTAGAGAGAAATTTTTTTTATCTCTAAATGCTCATATCAGTGAAGAAAAAGCAAGTCAATGAATTGGGCATGCAGCTTAAAAAAAACTAGAAAAATAACAGATTAAAAATCCCCAATTAAAACATCAAATTGGAAATACTGAAAATTAAAGAAAAGTATACTAAAACTGAAAATAAGAAAACTATTGAACTAATAAATAAACTTAGAGCTAACTTTATGGGGGGAAAACAATAAAATAAATAAACCATTGGTTAATTAGTTTGAAAAACAGGAAAAAAAGGAAACCAAATTTTACAAGTATTAAGAATAAAAAAGGTAAACCCACCACCAATCAAAATGAAATTAAAGCAATTATTAGTGCTATTTGTATCAATTATTTGCCAGTAAATCTGACAATCTGAGTAAAATCTTTTTAATGTGAATTAAAGTGAATATTTTTTTTAAAATACTGGATTAATGGGAGAGAAAATAGAATACTTACATTACCCTATCTTAGAAAAAGTGGCTGAACAAACCATAAATGTGTAACCAAAAAATCAATAATTAATAGCTTAAGCAATGCTTAGAGTTTTATTTTAAGGGAAAAAATTTAACAGTGTGATTTAGAGTTAGAATTTGGTCCCAGGCAAAAGTCTTTGTATGTAACCAGATTAAGAATTTAGTTCCAGGATAATACCTGAGTTATAATTTAAAATATATGTATTATTAGAGTAATTTTAAGAGTGTGTTATCATATTAATCATGAATAAGTTACTACATCAATTATGAGTATGTCAATCCATTTGACAATGTTCTTTTGACAATGTATTAGCTCCCACAGGAAGTTACAGAAATCAGGAGATCACCCACTGATCACAGAGGTCTGTGGACCTGCCAGGTCCATAAGAGACATCAGAGGTCCAGAAAAGGTCTCTGACACCTCTTGGAAACTTTTTGCTTGGAAGTTGAGATAGACAGAAATCTATAAAAGTGTACATGTTCTCCAAGATGGGGTCTCAGGTTTTGAACTGGGAGGAAACCTCGGGCTCTGTGATTTCTCTGTCACAATAAAGCCAGAAGGATCTCCCAGCATCTTATTTTTATAGATGGGGCCAGGATCTGGGCTCTAGACATGGGACCCTCAGATGAGCCTCCAAGGATACTTGGATCTCTCCCCTAAGGGACTGTGGTTCTAGACTCTTCTGCTTCAATCTCTCCCCTTCCAGGTTCAGGTAAGCCTCTGCCCTTAGGAGGTTCCTGTCATTTTTCCTTTTGTGGGCCCTTTACTGTTATGTAGTCTGTTTTATGTTTGTCTTCCTTTTACACCATTAGTAGTTTACAAATTGCTGAATTTTCTTTTTGCTAACATCTACGGGGAATGTCAAGAGCTTCTCATTCTGAGGAAGACTGGACAAACAAAATCGAACTAGGTTGGACTACCTAAAATTGGACGTGGTCTAATACTAAGCGATTTTTGGTTAGAGGTTTCTCTCATTCTAAGGAAGGTTATTTGGGATGGGTACTCGGTTTTTTAAAATATCCTTCATAACAGAGGACAATTTTTCTTTGAGGAAGCCCACTCTCATCTATGAGAGAGCAACAATAAACTCAGGATCTTTTTAAAAATGCTTTTAGTGAAGAGCTCAGAGTAAATTTTATTCTGATAGGGACTTGCTTATTCAACAGGGAGTCTGTTTCTATTTCAATTTTGTCACTGTTCCAGTTTTTTTTTTAAATCTTTGACTTGTTATGAATTGTGTTACTTTAAGAGAGGTCTTTAAAATTATTAATTTGACCGCCAAAAACATTTTACATTGGTTAAATACATTCATACAGGGTCAGTTAGATTTCTATGGCTCATATCCTAACTCACAGACACCTGTATACAGATACTGAAATACTATTTCTCTGTTTTGTTTATATGCAAGAGAAATTCTTAGGATAATTACATAGGCTGTAAATTTGCTAGAAAGAAAAATGGGAAGTGAGCTTAGCTCTATTCCATCTGAGAGAGCACTCAGGAAGCTGCATGGAGGCAGAGCAAGCTTCCTATTCAGCCTTATATGACAAAGGTTAAAACTCAGTGAGAGAAAATATGTACAGAGTTTTAAGATAAACTAGCTAATTAGTTATTCGTGTGTAAAGGGAACCCTTTTCTCCAATGGTCATGAACTTTCTTCTCATCCAAATCATCCTATTAGTGTGGCTGGAACACTCCAAACAGAGGTCACAGGTTGAGAGCCCTAGGAACATAATCTGGGGTTAGAGGACTTTGATTGGTTCCTGAGATGTGATAGACCAGCTCAGAAAGAGACAGAAAGGGATATGGAAGAAAGGGCTATGAAAGATGAGACCATAGAGGAGATCAGGGTCTTAGGTGTGAATTTTCTGGTATTGATTCTTCTACTCCATTCAGCGTTGGTGGTTCCAGTGGAAGACACCCTTCTGGAAAGACTGGTAAGGCTGATGAGACTCTTGCTTCCGAAGAGACTACTGGACTTCGATGTGGAGATCAGAACCTTGTCAGGGAGCAAGCCGAAATTCTACAGATCAGACTTTAGAGTGGCAGGCTAGGAAATAATTTTCTACTTCCTTCCTTATTTCTTTCTTTCTTATACTATATTTATATTAAATTAAATTGTTAAAAGCTACTATCATCCTTGTGACTTAAGAGTTAATTTTATAAATGGCAACCACAACAAATTTTTTTACTAATATTATTTAACAAGACCAATTTCTAAATATTACATATAGCATTTTAATTATTATATATTACAGTTATTTTCATTATTACATTTGGTATGGTTCAATAATATAATCTGTGGGGATTACTCAATAATTTTACAAGAAATTAGTAATTTCTTCAAAGGATTAGCATTTTTTAGGGAAAAATTAGATAGGGACTTAGAATTTAAAATTTACTTTTCCCCTCATAGAAAATAAGGGAGCTACTCTATTTCAGTGGTTTTTTTTTCCAGGCTTTTTTTTTTGGTACTATCTGTTTCAATTCATATTAGTAGGCATTTTCAAGCTTTATTTTAGTACATGTCTCCACCTTCAAGTCTGATCAGCTAGAGAAGAGAGAAGATTTTGAATAATAAAAAATTTTACTATTGTTTAAATATAAATACATATAAATTTCTAAGTGTCGTTTTCTCTCTCTCCAATCATCAATGTTGGTTACATGAAATGGAACCAATACAAAAGACATACTAAAATAATCAGAAACTAAGAATGTGACAGAGAGAAATGTTCCACTAGAAGTTTCCAAATTATGCTATTTCACAATAATGAGTATAGTGTTGTCTCTTGCTATATCAAGTTCCCTTATCCTGGCTTCACTGTATTATGGGTTTTTAAAAAAATCTAATTCTGTATCATGGAGTTTTTGCTATATTGCAAGATTTTGCAGATGAATACTGTACTATACACAATGGAAATGCAGTATGCCAGGATCATTTGCACATGTTTGTCAATGTGAAATTATACATGACACACTATTGGTTGATGGAAGGAAAGATGACCAACCGCAGCTCTCTGTTCTGGGGGCTGATTGACTCAGTGTTTATAAGAGTGTGGGAAAAGTTAATAAAAATGTGGAAAAGGTTTATAGGAGAGTGGGAAGGGTTTATAAAGCCTTAACATATATATAAAAATAAGAAAATAAATATAACACTGATAACACTGATAACTTTGTGGATTTTCACCTATCATGGGGGTCTCTGGAATGTAAATCCCATTATATTAAAAGCTAATATATTATATATCATACTAAAATATAATATTATATATACATATATTTAAAAGCTAATATTATTTAAATTAAAATATATTAAAAGCTAATAATTCTAAGTTAGGAGAATTGAATTGTTTTGAAGTGAAAAAACTCAATTTTGAATTGTGCTCTTTCTGTTTAGAATTTGAAACTTAGAGAATCTTCAGATTCTGAATATGGAAATCATAATTCAGTATTTACAAAATGTCTCTCCATCCTACTTTATAGGGTTACAGATTTTACTTGATCCTGTGAACTCTGGTGAAAGTATTTCAATAATAATCCTAAAATCCTGGCTGATAATAGTACAAATTTTCTTCTCTGATATCCTGTCATCAGTTATATCATATTCAATAATTTCATGTTCTTTAATAATCTTAGTGTAAGAAATAAAAATTAATCTTGGAGACTTTATACTAAATTTATATATATTTATTAGTAAAGAGAAAGAAATAGAGGAGGAAGAAGATATTACAAACCTAACTACCCAAATGTCTCCAATCCCATGCTTCCTAGATTCCCTATAGGCCCTGATCCATTTCACAAGCCTTGGCCAAGTGGCCCAACGACCCACATGGTAGGGCCAGACAAATTAAGGGCAGCTAAAGATCAGGCTGGAGTTCAAAAAGGGCCTGGAGCCCAAGAGCCTAAGTTGCCAAATTCCCATAACACCATAACACACTTCTTTCACAAGGCAAAAAATGACAGTCAGTTCCCTCTTGTCCTAGTTCTTATGTCTTGCTTGTTATACCTTCTTGATTTTCAAGTGGACAATCTGGGTCATGTGTTCTGATGTCTAGGCATGTAATCACACAATGCTGGTAGGTCAGAAACTGGAAGTCAGAAACTGAGCTGTCCCTCTGCATTCTACTTTAATTCCCATGTGACAACTATGAGTTGTATTTTTATGTTAACTTTCACACAATCCCCCCTAATTCTTTGGGGGACCAGCATATTAAGTCTCCCCACTCTTTGTTCTCCAGGAAATTAACATGTTGGTGTCTCCCCAGTGAATCATTTCACATAAGGAGTCTATACATTTAGGATTTTCTCACCAAAGTGCACAAAGGCACAATAGATATTATATATTTCATGGAGGGAGTAACTACAATTTGGGTAATTGGAAGAGGAGAAGAAGAAGAAAAATTATTAATAGACACATGGATAAGGAGCTCTTGGGGGCAGGTTTCAATAGTCTAAAGCTCTTGGGTATGCAATGTTGACAGGGCTGATGGGTGTTGTAAACTGAACCTTCAGTATGAAATATCAATCATGATTCCATAAACTCAAGCTTAAAAAAATCAATCAAATTTAAATTATGAAGAAAGAAAAAATCATATTGCAAACTGCATTAATCAATGAGACAGTCAAACATGGGCATAAAGAAACAGATTGATCACTTAAAAGTAAAAGCTATTGTATTCTCTAACCTGGCCATGATCCACACTATGAGCGTACATAATTTTTCATCCTGGTAAAAGCTTGTTATAAACTTCACTATAACAACTAAGATAAATCCTGAAAAGGATAAAAATTCCCAGGATAATAAAGGCCCATTTGGCTATAGTGATCAAGGAACCTGTTCCCTGAAGCCATGAAAGATTCCACCATGCACCATCAGATGTCACCTGAGTCTCTAAAGCAATTTGCTGAATGTCATTAAAAGTTCTGGATATTTGTAATGAGTTCACCTGATCTATTCACATAAGAACAAGAAGACTAAAGAGCACACACACCTCCTGATGTGGCTGTAAGCAATATCAAGACCTAGCAGCTTTTCTTTTGTTTTTGCTAAGGAGTCAATCCTCATCCTGTAGGAAGGAGATATCTTCAAAAGTTCAAGAGATGGCTTGAATTGTATCTTGAGTCAATCTTTCAACCTCAGCAGAAATATTTCCAATAGAATCTATTACTGCCACCATTCCAAAATTAGATAGAGCAGCCCAGAAAAACTTCTGTACTGGCAATGAGGGGGCTACTGAATTTGGCCTTGATCTCTTGGTTCTTGAATACCACCAAGTGCCCAAATTCTTTGGGAAGGGCAGAGTAAGCTGAAGAGTTACAGACATAGAGTCCCATCTTTTGTGTTATCTAGCCTTGTCTTAGCACAAATAAATGTTGTGGTAGGGAGTGGATTGGTGATATTGCACTTCACATTGTCACCACTTCACATTGTCACCAATATATATGCTACTCAATGGACCCTTACCTCTCTTCATCCCCAAGTCGAAGGTAAGCACATGATCAGTCAGAGGTAGTGAGTCACTCAAATATCTGAAAATCACTTTAGAAGATTTGTTAAAAATCAGCTGGAATTTTCATTTAGATTTGGTAACTCAAGCAAATCATGATAAATTAATGATGACAGGTTAATTGAAATGCCAGATCTACCAACATAGTGCTAACTACAATACTCAAAGGGTTAAACATCACTAAAGGTTTGAATTTTGGAAAAAGCGAGTTAAAGTTTAAGAGAGTTTTCAGAATGATGTGCAAAATGATTTCTTGTTAAAGTTTTATCAGAGTCAAATTTCAAAAAATTCTGCTAAGTGATTTAAATTGAAATTACTGTCCAAAAATGAAATCTTTTACATAAACTTCACCCTGAAAACCTGTTATGATTCTCTTGTCATTTTTCAATTGAGAAAATAATAATTGAACACTTACAATATGTAGACAATAATCTGTGGAGCTCCATTCTGAAGATTTTAAAATATTTGCCATTATAATCCAACTTCCATTTAAATCCTTGTATTTCACTTTTAGTGCATCATCTGCTGTAATTTGAAGTAAGTTTTTCCATTAATTGTCTTTGGACATGAGAGACTTCTTCTGACATATCATATACTGCAATGTTAAAAATTCACCTAAACTATTGCTCTAAGCCTGATAATAGCTCCATCATGCTCTTATTACTCCTTTTATTCTAAACACACTTTAGCTGTACTTCTTCCAACCAATTCTTTTAGGAGTCTTGGATTCTTGAGTGAACTGGAATGTCTTTGGATTTGTCATTTTTTCCCATCTAACTGATTAAAGATTGCTTTTACTTTCCATTTTCCTCTGATTCTTTGCCATGTGTAAACTGCCATGTGGCTACCATGTGTTGAAACCTGTGATTTCTGTCTCTTTTATGAAGGGACCTCCACTACTTCCTTTTGAAAATTTTAAATTAATATCCAATAACTCTAAGTATTATATTTTATAAAGTTTATTAATAGTCACTTGAAGTAGAAAGAAAATAAACTAAAAGAAATAAAAGTTCAAAACTTAATTATCCAATAAAAAGTAAGCCCACCTGTGTAGATTCTCCTGCCTGGCATAAAGCCCACTTTCCCAGCCACGGATCAGTGGAAAAGAAATAGAGGGTCAGAGCTAAACAAAACTTTATCTCCAAAATATAAGGACTTAACGTGAGAATGAAAGTGGGATGCTGGGATTTAGAGTCCTGGGGAGAGAATTCAAATTATATACTTTTTTCTTACATGCTGGCCTAAAAGATTAAGTTTGATGAGTGACGGTGATCTCTGATAGTGTAAAGGTTGTCATGATAAAAATAGGGGAACAAATTTATCCTGCTCTAATTGACACTAGTGCCTCAAGATTTGTTCTGAAGTCATCACCAGAGAACAGCACCATAATGGGGTCTGTGAAAGTGCCACAGGGCAAATAAAGTGTCAAAACTGAAGTCAAAGATGGTAAAGATAGGATCACTCGGTGTGGATTATATGTTCCTGCTGATACCCCAATGTCCATTGAATTTTTTAAGGCGTGATTTTTATGTAAGATTGGAGCAACTATACAATGTGACAAATCAGGACAAATCTTTCTATATCTGCCAAAACAATCTCTCAAGCACCATCCATTGCTATTCTTGGGGCAACTGGAAGATGATGAGAAATAACATCATGAAGGAACTATCTTTGAAATCCTCAAAGATATTCCTGATGAAGTTTGGGCAAAACATTCTACAGATGTAGGGATTTTAAAGTCAGCAACTCCTGTCAAGATAGATAGATAGAAGTGAAAGAGGGCACTCCTCCTAAGATACTACAATACAGATTGAGCAAAGAAGCCAAGGAGAGCTCAGAATATAATACCCCTATTATGCCCATAAAGAAGCCCAAAAGAGATGCCCAGGGCAACATACAGTGGAGATTCATGCAGGATTTAAGGGCAATAAACAACTTTGTGAAGAAATGTCATGTAGTGGTCCCAAGTCCAGCTGCAATAATTTCAGAGATCCCCAGTGATGCAGCATGGTACACAATTGTGCACTTGTGTAGCGCATATTTTAGCATTCCACTACATGAAGACAGTCAAAAGATATTTTCATTCACATGGGAAGGGGCCCAGATATCATGGCAGCATTTGCCTCAAGGGTTCTCAAAATCTGCCTCCATCTTTCACCAGATTCTAAAAAGAGACCTTGAAGCTATACATTTTACATAGAGCAAGTGCACTATGTGGACAACATTTTGTTAATGACCAAATCCCCAAGTGTGTCAGAGGGATAGTAAAGTCCTGTTACAAGAACTTTGCAAAAGAGGGCACAAGGTATAAAAAGCAAAACTGCAGTGGGCAATTCAAATAGTAGAATATCTAGGCTTTATATTAGAAAAAGGCACAAGAAAGATTTCCCAGAAGACGGTGGCAGACATTCAGAAGCTGTGCATGCCAAAGACCAAGAAACAGCTCCATGCAATCTTAGGAGTGACAGGGTTTTGCAGGCAATGGATCCCTGGGTTTTAGTCTAATATCTAAACCACTGACAGACTTAGCCAGGAAGACAGTCTCAGAACCCTTGAAACTCACAAGAGAGCACAAGCATGCAATAGAAAAGCTAAAAACAGCCATTATCACAGCACCAGCCCTTGGAATACTGAACCACTCCAAACCATTCCATCTGTTGGTACGTGAAGACAAGGGTATTGCATCTGCAGTGTTAATGCAGACTCTGGGAAGTCAATTCAGACCCACAGCATACTGTAGCTCTCAGTTAGATGGTGTTGCCAGAAGAATGTCCCTGTACTTAAGAGCCATCATAGCAGCAGCCCTGATGATCAGAAAATCATCTGACCTGGTCCTGGGATGCAGGCTCAGGGTATATTCACCACACCAAATAGAATCTATCCTGAGGAACAGCAACCTGCAAGCCTTTACATCTCAAAGATTATCCAAGTATGAGATTGTTTTGCTAGGCAATGACAACATAACCTTCCAGCGTTGCAAAGAAATCCATCCAGCAACCATGATGCTAGATCTACCACTAGAAGGAGAGCCCATACACAATTGCAGTGACACTTTGGAGATAGTGCAGAAAACTAGTGAGGATTTAACAGATATTCCCCTATAGAAACAGAATTAACACTCTTTACTGATGGTTCCTCCTATGTGTGGTAGATGGGGAAAGATTCACAGGCACAGCTGTAGTGAAGCAGACAACTATGCATTGGTACCCTACCTTTTATTTTTTTTGCCCTACCAAAGACAATGAGTGCACAAGTGGCAGAGATCCTGAGGCTCAACAGAGCTCTCCAGATAGGTAAAGATAAGAGAATCAATGTGTACATGAATTGCAGATTTGCATTCAACGTGGTACATGCTACAGAACAAATTTGGAAATAGAGAGGCTTTATTTCATCTGGTGGGAAGCAAACTGCCTATGGTGACATCATTTTACAACTCCTAGAAGCAGTCCATTTGCCCATAGAGGTGGCAGTGATGCATTGCAGGAGTCATTGACAAGGAGGATGTAGCAATCCAGGTATACATTAATCGTGATATTATTTTAAGAAGTATTCAAAAACTTAACTCTTATACTGCTAATGATTGATCCCTGCAATCTTGAGTCAAATTGAATGTTGACCTTGCCAAATCCCTAGCCCTTCCCTAAGGCTACACCCCAGAAGAGAGTCAGTTATCTCAGTCTCCTTACTTTTCCTTCAATGATCAATTAACATAGGTATCAAACATCAGTAGATGCCTTAGGCCATATCCACCCTGGATCCTGATCTTAGCCCTACCTATTGTTTTAGGTTTTGACAGTTTGCATTTTATGATGATTACCTCTTAATGTTAATGTATCAAGCCACCAGCCTCTCCCCTTCCCCCCATACTGTTTTAACCCCAATAAAAGTGACAAGACATCAGTTGGCAAGAGAGCTTTCAACCATCAGAGCTCCTAACCATGAAACTCTTGACCATCAGAGCTTACTCGCTGTCTGTCTACCTTGTACCAAAACTTTCTGTGTTTGCGTGTCTTTATTCTCGCCTTATGTTCTCTTTCCATTAATCCTTAACCCGTAACCCATTTTCACTCAGTCTTTGGTTCCCCTTTCTAAGTGTCCAACCCACTAGGAATCTTCGTGAAGCTGCTGGACAGCTTCAGAGGAGATAGTATAACGTTAGGGCCACACAGGGTCCTATCACTGGGCCAACGTGACAGTCAAATATGAAGCTAGATTTGGATCTATTCATGTCTTAAACTTCTCCTTGGTAGATGAAGCAGATCTAAAACAAGCTTACATCCCAAGGGAAGTGGAGGAATGGAAAAAGCATCTAGGAGCCAATCTAGTGAGAAGAAAATGGTTCTCAGCTTCAGGCAAACCCATATTGCCAGAAGTACTATACTATTCACTGTGCAATGCCATTCATGAGAAAGGGCACTATGGTACTCAGGCCATAATTGACAGCACATGACAGTACTGGACAGCAAAGGGCATATCAACCTATGTCATTAGAATGTGTAAAATCTGCTTGCAGTTTAATCAGGGTATGACTAGAATTAAATGGCTTGGAGTCAGGCCATTGGCTTACACTCCATTTGAATGCTTGCAGAGCGGTTACATATCCATGCCAAAATGCAGAGGATACAGATACGCACTTGTCATCATTGATCATTTGACAAGGTGGCCAGAGGCATACCCAGCTAAGAAAAACAATGCTGCATTTGTGGTAAAAACTCCTTTAAAAGAGACCATCCCAAGATTTTCCATCCCATCCAAAATTGATTCAGACAGAGATTCACATTTCATGAATTCCATATTACAAGAGATCTATAAAACATTGGGAATAAAGGGGATTTATCACAGTATGTACTACCCAGAAAGTTCAGGATAGGTGGAAAGATTCAACAGGCAAATAAAGACACTCATTGGAAAGGTCTGTTCAGAAAGTCATTTAAAGTGGACAAATGCTTTACCAGTTGTGCTCTTTTATTTGAGAAGTCAGCCCAGTGGGGATATACATGTATCCTCATTTGAAATGCTGTATGGTCATCCATGATGGTATGGGACACCTCAAAAAACAGTTTACCTATTCATGCTAGGAGCTGATGCAAACTGTATGAATATATTAAGGCTCTACAAGACAGGCTCAAGGAACTACACCAACTAGGCTTGATACACCAAAGAATTCCTCTTTATTTTCAACTGCACAATTTAAAACCAGGAGATATGGTGTATATAAGAAATTTTACCAGGAACTCCATAATGGACCCCAAATGCTTAGGATCTTATAAAATTTTATTAACAACCCCTACAAGTGTGAAGGTGCAGAACAGAAATTCTTGGTTCCATATAAAACATGTAAAACCAATAAAGGCAAGCATAAATGAGGAACACCCAGTAATAAATACACAAATATATCAACATATTGCTAAAACTGAAGATGCTGAAGATTGAAATACAAAAAATCATTTGCAAAATCCAAAATCAGTGCAATACACAAAATAATTATGCAACACAATTACAACAACACAACAACAACAGATTCAGTACAAGAAGATGAGATTCTACAGGCAACAAGTAAAGGAAATATGATTCCAGTATAGAGGAAGGCCCAAAGAACATAAAATTAACAAATTGCAAGGACCATCAACTGGAGCAGTACAAAGAAAAGGACAATGAAAAGAACTGTGAACTTTATAATGAACATTGCAGGAAGAGAACTAAAGAAACGGGTTATATAAGACAGTTGCATCAGTAAATTCAACACACAATGAAACACCACACTATAGGTGTTGCATGCAACACTACACAACATACAAGAAAAGAAGTGTAGGGGCAGTTGGGTAGCTCAGTGGAGTGAGAGTCAGGCCTAGAGAAAGGAGGTCCTAGGTTCAAACCCGGCCTCAGCCACTTCCCAGCTGTGTGACCCTGGGCAAGTCACTTGACCCCCATTGCCCACCCTTACCACTCTTCCACCTATGAGACAATACACTGAAATTAAGGGTTTATAAAAAAAAAAAGAAAAGAAAAGAAGTGTGACTCTACAGACAAAAATGGCAGACAAAGGATGACTTTCAACAGGGGTAAGTATTAAGCATGCATCAGTACACAAAAGACATGATACATAACAGAAAACTGATACTTAGCATGGACCTTGTATAAATAAATGAGTGTCTGAAGATCATGCTCATAGCTAGTCAGGATAAGGTAGAATAAGGCAAAAGCTAAATGTTTGTTATGTTGGGGGAGGGATATATAAAGATAGCCATATAAGGTAATTAGGAAACAGTTTAAGGTAACCATACCCAAGATTTTAGGTTAAAATCCTGGAAAACAAAAACCAGGAAATTGTAAAGGTGGAATTTTAAATGGGGTGCAGTGGAACCCCAAGAAAGCAGGGTCAGTTGAAGACCATTGGAACCAGCACTATAAAAGGGGGAACCCCCCAGCAACAGGAGTTGGTTTTGGGGAGCTGGAAGGAGTAGGAAGTTATTATATTTATTATTTATTTCCTCTGAAAATACTAGGACCAATGCTGACCTTAACTGTGATCTCCTTGAGTTAAACTCCCTAGCAGTCTCAATTATTCACTGCTCAGCCTATATAAGGGACACTTGGCAATGGAAGAGCTAACACAGCAACCAAGACCATTGCCATCAATGATGCTGCTTTTCTGTTCTCCCTCATACCTTTTCTTTTCTTTTCTTTTTAAACCCATACCTTCCATCTTGGAATCAATACTGTGTATTGGTTCCAAGGCAGAAGAGTGGTAAGGGCTAGGCAATGGAGGTCAAGTGACTTGCTCAGGGTCACACAGCTGGAGAAGTGTCTGAGGCCGGATTTAAACCTACGACCTCCCTTCTCTAGGCATAGATCTCCATCCACGGAGCCACCCAGCTGCCCCCTCATACCTTTTCTTGATGAAGAAGAGACATTCCACCTTCCTCTCAAGAAATAAAGGGGGGGCAGCTGGGTGGCTTTTAAGGGTTTTAAAAAAAAGAAATAAAGAGGGAGAAGACTCCATAATGTACATTGAGAAAGACCTTGAGAGCCAGAAGACAAAGGTTAATGCAAAGCAAGTATCTGGGGCCTGGGTAACAGAAACTGTTGAGCTTCTTTCTGTAAGAGATTTTACCATCAAATTTGTCTTTCAGCTCACAAAAAGGGGACATTTTGGTACTCAGGGAATGGTAACCACAATCAAACAGATTTGGGTTTCCCCTGGCATTTTCTCTATTGCTAATTCATTTATGTTTTTCTTGCTAAGCATGCCAATCCTATAACCAACACACTTTTATGGAGGTTACATTTGGTGGCTGCCCTTCCAGGTAAAAAACATCTACAAAAACTTCCACAGTCTAATTTTTAGGTAGTTGATTTCTTCAGTGAATTTTCCCCTAGCTATTGAGCATTTGTTAATGCTCTTGTCACTTGGTTTTAAAAACTTCTTTTCAAGTTCTTCCAGGGATTCTTTTGATGCCTGACATCCTTTTATACTTTCCTTTAAGGCTTCACATGTTTCCTTTTTGGCATTTATGTCTTCTTCTGAATTTGTATTTTGATCTTCCCTACCACTAAATTAACTTTCTCAGGCCAGGGTTTTTTTTTTTTGTTTATTTGGTTGGCTGGTTGTTTTGGGGGGAGTCTTTTGCTCATTTTTCTAGTTATTTTTTCCTCATTATCTTCTCTATTTGTGGAGGTTCTTTTCTGTTTCTGGGGTAGAAAATGCACTGCTCCAAGCTTGAAGAGTACTCTTCTTTGGTACTTGGGGTAGGCCTAGCTGCCTTTTTTTCTCCATAGTGTGTTGAGAGGGTGACCCTGCTGGCTTGCTCTGGGGAGGCTTGTAGCTATTTTATCCAGCTAAATTCAGTACCCCATGTTACCAGTTCCCCTGTTGTTTCATGGTCTTGTCTCTACTCTTCTGCTTCCCTGCCCCTGCCAAGTTGCTTGGGCTCGGTAGGTCCCCTGCTCTGGGCTCTGCTGCCTCACACACTCTGCTGCTATTTGGGAGTACATAGTTTCCTGCCCTCTGGCTTCATTGCCCTGTTTCAGTAACTTAACCTGGGTCAGTCCTTCTCTCTCTCTCTTTGCTGCAGTGAGCTCTGCTGCCATGTGGGTATGTGAGGAGGTTCAAGCAGATCACCAGTCTCCCACTCTTATCCCTTGCTATCTCAGGTGTTCTACTATCACATGGGACACTTGTAGGTTCTTGCCTTCTGCCTTCTCTAACTATGTCTAGTGTTTTGGGATGAGTTAATTCCTATTCTGCACCTTTGTTGCCTCTGGTAGAATCAGCATGTTGGGCTGTTCTGAGTTCTGGGTCTCAAAGATGCTGTGCTTCTTATGCTACTCTTTCTTCTTACCAAAGTGAAACATGTTTCTCTTGCTTTACTTTGTTTTGAGGTGATTTATTTTCGTGTGTGTGTGTGTGTGTATGTGTGTGTGTGTGTGTGTGTAGGGATTGGGGGAGCAGAGCATCTTGTATTACAAAATCATAGTGCCCAGCATGAAACTTGCCAAAATAGACTTTAAGGAGGAACAGAATAAAAAGGAGAGAGAGAGAGAGAGAGAGAGAGAGAGAGAGAGAGAGAGAGAGAGAGAGAAACATAAGAAAGTGGGGATGGAGGGAAATAGATAGTAGTCATAACTATGAATGTAAATAGGATGAGCTCACCCATAAAAACATATGTGTATAGGAGAATGGATTAGAAATGAGAAACCAACAATATGTTGATTACAGTATATACATTTGAAAGAGAAAGACACACAGGATTAAAATAATGGTCTGGAATAGAATCTAATATACTTTAGCTGAAGTAAAAAAAAAAAAAAAGGTGGGGGGCAGGGGTAGAAATCATGATCTCATACAAAGCATAAACAAAAATAGATATAATTGTAAGAGATAATCAGGGAAACTACATTATGCTAAAACATACCAAAGACAAAATGAAATAGTATCAGAAAATTTTACAGCAAGTTTCTCTGATAAAAGACTCGTTTCTCAAATGTATACAGAGTATGGAAATGAGTCAAATTTATAAAAATAAGAGCCATTTCCCAACTGATAAATCATCAAAGGGTACAAACAGATATTTAAAAAAAGAAATCAAAGTTATTTATAGTCATATAAAAATGCTCTAACTCATTAATAATTAGAGAAAGCCAACTTAAAACAACTCCGATGTATCAACTCACACCTGTCAGAAATGACAGGTATTGGAAGAGATGAAAGAAAAATAGTTACACAAATGAACTCTGATTGTAAAGTAGTGAACTGGTCCAATCAATCTGGAGAACAATTGAAAATATGGCCAAAGGACTATTAAAAACTGTGCATACCCTTTGATGCAGCAATACCACCTCTAGGTCTATACCCACAAAAGATAAAAGAATAAAAAGTTGACACAAAATATTTTTGTGTATAAAATATTTTTGGTAGCAAAGAACTGGAAATTGAGCAGATGTTCATCAGCTGGAGAGTCACTGAACATGCTGTGGCATATGATTGTGATGGAGTACTATGGTATTATGGGAAATGGCAAGAGGGATGGTTTCAGAAAAACATGACAGGACTTATATGAAACAATGCAAAGTGAAGTGAGAAGAACAAGATCATTTATGCACAGGGACAGCAGTGTTATAATGATGTTCAACTGTGAAAAGCGTGGCTACACTGATCAGTACAATAATCCAAGATAATTCCAGAGTATTCATTATGAAAAAATGGTATCTGTCTTCAGAGAGACAACTGTTGAACTCTTGAGTGAAAACTGAAGTATAATTTTCTCACTTTCTTTCTTTTTCTTTCTTTTTTATTAAAGTATGACTGATATGGAAATATTTTGCATGATTTTCCATGTATACTTTACCTTCTAGGTCGGTGGGGGAGGGGTGGAAGACAGGGAGAGAATTTGGAACTCAAAATTTAAAAAGAAAATGTTAAAAATATTTTTTAAAATATGCTAGACAGAATAAGGAAGCAAGTTTTGAGACAGCAAGAGAGGGAGTTAAGAAAGATGATAATAACAGGGAGTGAATAGTCAGAAACAAAACAAATTCCCCAATCTCGAAGGGAGGATTAAATGGTGGCAGGGAGAAGAGAAAAGATTTGCAAACAAGGAGAGTGTCCATTGAGTGGAGAATAATTTACCAAATTTTGGTAGAGGAATGGAATGGAATGAAATTACACCATAAGAAATTATGAAATCATTCACTTCAGAGAATTTGAATCCTGTTAAGTATAAACTAATGCATAGGTGAAGTGGGCAGAACCAGAAGAATAATTTGTACAAGCATAACATTGCCCAAAAAATAAAAAAGTTTTAAAAATTTAAGAATCTTGATAAAAATCAATGGCCAGAAGACTTCCAAAGGACCACCAACAAAGAATATCATCCACCCCTTGACACAAGAGATGGCGGACATAAGATACAGAGACAAACATTTTTACACATGGCTATTGTGTTGATTTGTTTTGCTTGATCATGTTATTTTTTTAGTTTTTGTTGTCTGGGCTGGGCTGGGGAGTTGGGTAGAGCTAGGGTTAGCAACAATGAAGAAGAAAAAAAAGACCACTGAAAAACAAGTAAAACAGTTCTGAAAAGTAACATTGAATTTATTGTATATACACATATATTCTTTTTAAAAAGATAGCATTATATATATATCTTTTTTGTGTATTTTGCTGGGTATATAGAAATATTCATTTTCCCCCTGTATTTAAGTTCGGACTTTTTAAAATTAAAAAATAATGAAAGTAAATGTCCTACCTAAATAAACTTGTGTCTTGGTTTTGGACTTCCTCTTAAAGGATTGTTCTTTCCTAATCTTAAGTGAATGGTTATCTGTGCTGAGATAGAGATGTCCAGACTTGGAAGTGTCCTTTTATATTCAATTGGTCCAAAAGTTCTGGGTCCTTTTGAGGACTTGTCTAGAAGCAAAGGAGGAATTTATGTGAATATTCCAGTATTCTTAGGAAATATGATTATCAAAAAGATGCTGAATCTAGGATTGACTCATTTTTCCAGAAGGCATATACTGGCAAATATTTGAACAGAGCAGAACCAAGATTAAATGAGGAATATCTATTTGATATCCCCCCACCCAAACTGCTTTATGTCCTAATAAGATTTAGGCATTGACCTCCAGAGAAACTAGACCAAGTTATGGCTTGTGATCTTCAAAAAGTTAGCAGAATCATTTCTTTGTAATCAGAGGTTACAAAGTCTTCCCATAGCTATGCCAGATGAATCCAATGAGGAGCCAGCCCTTTAGAGTGGTCTTCTTCACTAAGTCCACAATTGCATTGACCTAGCTATCAAGATATAGTGTCTTACAAGCAAGACAATGAAGCGTAGGTACGTCACACTGAGAAGTAAACTTAGTGCGGATTCCTTTCAGGGATAAAACGGACTCCAGGGCCAAGAAATAGCCTCATCACACCAACCCCTTGTTATGAGGGAGTGAGTGGGTCACTAAAGGGCCTTGAGCCGGTAACAAGTCTAGCAGAAGGTTGGAGTTGGATGTTATGAAGGATGAGCAGGCTCAGCTGGGAATGAACTTGGTTCAGGTTCCAATCCAAACCCTGAAAGCTAAGTGCCCAGTGAACCTCCACTGCTAACTGCTAGGCTCCTTTAAGATGTCAAGCAGCTGGCCCCTCCCTGCTGAGGTAACTGCCTCTTATTGGATGGTGGCAGATGGGCAGGAAGTGGGTGCTTGAACTTCCTGCCCTACCAATGGGGTAGATTGAATCTCAACTGCTCAGAATTCTCTCTTCTTCCCTACCCTCCTTAGCCTTGGTGGCAAAGAAATAACCACAAGAATCTCTGGTTAAAGGCTAAGGGATTTATTGAAAGTAGGGAAGGAATAGGCAAGGTAAGAGGGCTTGGTGTTACTAAGCTGTTGCTATGATCTTGCTGGGTGACGCTGGCAAAGATCCTAAGAAGGTCTTGGCAGGCTGAGGGCTGGCTGCCCTTGGCCAGAGCTAAGCTGTCTCTGGTCAAGAGATTGATCAGGTCTTCTGGCTAATTTAGTTGATAATGAAGATAGTTATTGTTGAGTTGCTCTTAAAGAAGGTCCTATTATCTAAGCTATCCTAAGTTCCTACCCATGTTCCTCCTCCCTCAACCCTTTTCCACCCTCACCAACCAGGCCCAGGGAAAGGGGTAGATGAGTGGACAGGGTGAAGTCTGGGGAAAAACAGAACCCAGGCTTGGGTTTGCAGGGGCTTTTATAGTCTCAGCCCAACTGCCAGCTGGCACCTGGCCCATGGTGCATGCCATCGGCAACATTCCATCCAGGGCAACTGACAGTTTTGCCTAAGCTAATATTGCAAAACAAAAACCCTGCATTACACCCTCCACTTTTAATTGGAGTCCACTTTCCTTTGGTACTAACTAGTGTTGGTGTGTAGAGGAGAGAGTGTGTTCAAGGTTTGGGAAAATTGTTCTTTGCTATACCTTCCCGGTAAATATCCTTTTGCAAAAAGTGCAGCTAGATGACTCAGTTAATAGAGAGCCATGCTGGAAGACAGGAGGACCTGAGTTCAAACCTATGCTCAGATATTTCCTAGCTGTATGACCCTAAGCAAGTCACTTAACTTCATCTGCTTAGCCCTTGCCACCTTTCAGCAGAATCAATACTTAGTATCAATTCTAAGACATAAGATAAAAGGTTTTTTTTAAGTTATTTGAAGTTAACTGGTTATTTGCTTTTTTAAAAATAGATTTTACATGTGTAATCATGTAAAATATTTTTAATTGTGTGATTTCTTATGAGAAACTAAGCTCCTCATTTTACACGGGGGTGAGAGAACTGAGGCAAGGACAAGTTAAGTGGCTTGCCCTGGGTCTCAAAAGTAACAGAATTGAGATTCATAAAGGTCTTTTGATGCCAAATTCACTTCAGTACACAGATGAAGAGACATCAGAAAACAAAGCCAAACTAAACATGAATGTATTAACATTATTCCAACATGGAATATATTTTATATATAGATATAGATATATAAAATACACACATCTGAGGACTCAGCCTTATAGCTTGCACAGTTGAGAAACTGGAAAATTATTAAGTACCTACTATGTGCCAGGATATAGCTACAAGGCAAAAATAAAAGTCTCTGTCCTTGAGAGACATTTTATTTATCTATAACATAAATATAAAGTTAAGAAGAGAAAGAGGGAGAAGAGAATGTGGAGGGACCAGCTCTTGCCTAGCTAGAAAGTTTTGAAAGGTCAGAAAGGATTGCTATCCAAGTCTGGTCAAGCTAATTCTTCCCAATACCAAGTTCCCAGCATTTTAAGGAATTAAGTAGTTGTCCTTTCCACATTATATTGAAGGTCATCATAAGAAATTAAGTGAGAATTAAGGAGTAGTTCTGTGAAAGTGCAGATGACATAGAAAAAATTTAGAAACTCAGAAATGCATATGTAACCCAAAATTTACAATAAGGTACTAAAACATCCCATAAAAGAAAAGAAAAAATTCATACTTCTCTGGTACAAAGGGAGAACCAAAAAATTAGCAGTGGGGTGCCACGTCCCTAAATTCCAAGAGGTAGAAGGGATAAATGTCCTTAGTTCACCCAAGAAACCTTTAAGATAAAAAGAATCTAAGCTGGGGCTTTTAAGAAATTTTATCTTCTGTGTTTCTACTCCTGTAGTTCTTCCTCTGAATGTGGGTAGTGTTCCTTTCCATAAATCCCTCAGAATTGTCTTGGGTCATTGCATTGCTGCTAGTACAGATGTCTATTACATTCGATTTTACCACAATATATCAGTCTCTGTGTACAATGTTCTTCTGGCTCTGCTCCTTTCACTCTGCATCAATTCCTGGAGGTCTTTCCAGTTCAAATGGAATTCCTCCAGTTTATTATTCCTTTGAGTACAATAGTATTCCATCACCAACATATACCACAATTTGTTCAGCCATTCCCCAATTGAAGGGCATACCCTTGCTTTCCAATTTTTTGCCACCACAAAGAGCACAGCTATAAATATTTTTATGCAAGTCTGTTTATCTATGATCTCTTTGGGGTACAATCCCAGCAATGGTATGGCTGGATCAAAGGGCAGGCATTCTTTTATCGCTCTTTGGGCATAGTTCCAAATTGCCATCCAGAATGGTTGGATCAGTTCACAACTCCACCAGCAGTGCATTAACGTCCCAATTTTACCACATCCCCTCCAACATTCATTACTCTCCCCTGCTATCATTTTAGCCATTCTGCTAGGTGTGAGGTTGTACCTCAGAGTTGTTTTGATTTGCATTTCTTTAATTATTAGAAATTTAGAACACTTTCTCATGTGCTTATTGATACTTTTTATTTCTTTATCTGAAAATTGCCTATTCATGTCCCTTGCCTATTTATTAATTGGGGAATGGCTTGATTTTTTATACAATTGATTTAGCTCCTTGAATATTTGAGTAATTAGACCTCTTGTCAGAATTTTTTGTTATAAAGATTTTTTCCCAGTTTGTTGTTTCCCTTCTGATTTTGGTTGCATTGTTTTTCTTTGTACAAAAACTTTTTAATTTAATATAATCAAAATTATTTATTTTACATTTTGTAATTTTCTCTAACTCTTGTTTGCTTTTAAAATCTTTCCTTTCCCAGAGATCTGACAAGTATACTATTCTGTGTTCACCTAATTTACTTACAGTTTCCTTCTTTATATTTAAGTCTTTCACCCATTCTGAATTTATCTTGATGTATGGTGTGAGATGTTGATCTAAACCTAATCTCTCCCATATTGTTTTCCAATTTTCCCAGCAGTTTTTGTCACATTCAGAGGAAGAACTACAGGAGTAGAAACACAGAAGAAAAACAACTGCTTGGACACTTGGGTTGATGAGGACATGATTGGGGATGTAGACCTGAAAAGACCACACCCATGTAACTATCAATAATGTGTAAATAAGTCTTGACTGACCACACATAATAAAACCAGTGGAAATGCTGAAAAAAAAGAAAAAGAAAGAAAGAAATTTTATCAGCCTCAAGTTATTACTGAAAAGCAGTTAAAGACGAGTATGCCCCAGTCAGTCTAAGCTCAAGGTCCACGGGGTTCACTCACAATTCTAACTAAAAGTTTTAATTATCAATGTTCAAAAGCCGACACTGAAATCTCATCACTGGTGTCCTAGGGAAACCATGATAACCCATTATGCGCCTTTTCAACTCAAGGTGGACAGCCTCCATACGTTCTCTACAGCGGCAACAAAACCATTCAATTAGTAATATGGAAGGTGAATTAGAAAAGTGTTATTCTAGATATACTCAAGCATTTCCCATATTTAAAAAAAATGCTCCAAATTATTAACAATTAGAGAAACACACATTAAAGCAACTTTGAGATTTTACCTCACACCTATCAGTAAACCAAAAAAAAGATACACAATAAATGTTGGAGGGATTGTAGGAAAACAAGACACTTAGAGTACTGTGTGGATGGAGCTTCTTAATTATCACAAGCATTCTGAAAAGCAATTTGGTACTACAGTCCCAAAGTTATTAATCTTTGCCTACTAAAGAGATCAAATTATAGGAAATGGTCCCATATGTAAAGACATATTTATTGCAGCTCTTTTCATAGTGGCAAAGCACCATAAATTAAGGGGGTGCTATTAAGTTATGATATGTGAACACAATGGAGTACTTTTATGCTGTGAGAAATTAATCAGTTGTAGAGAAACCTGGGAAGACTCATATGACTGACCCAAAGGGAAGTGAACAGAACCAGAATTATTTCTACAGTAACGACATTGTAAAAATGAACAATTATGGAAGCCTTAGAACTTTGATCAATTCTCATCTGTAATTCTGGAGAAACAGCCATGAAGAATGAATGCTACACATCACCTACCAGAGAGAAGTGATAAACTAATATGAAGAAAGAAATATACATTCTTAGACATGATGATATAGGGGTTTGTTTTGCTTGATTATGTAAAGAATGCTTGGTTGGGGGGGTGCTTGATAAATTGGGTGGGGGTGGGTGGGGATTAAGCAATTACTTAACCACTGCCAAACTCACTCAGGTTAATTGTCTACAATTTCTGGAGTAGCATCTAACAGCAAACTATTATAGAAATTACTCTAAGAAAGAATTCTGCTATCTTCAACTGATCAGCATTTGTAGGAGGTGGGGAGTGGGTCCTTATTGTTGCCATTCCTTATTTTATTACAATCGTCTAAATAAGTTCTCTTTTTCCCCCGGTAAAGAATGATGCATATTGGGGTGAAAAGTTGGTTCAAATCCAGACTTTCCCAGTTAGTACTCTGTGCAAACCTATTGATTTCCAATTATCTTATTTTTATTCTGAAAATAGGTAGACATGTACACATTGTCTTCCTCATAAGCTGTAAGTTCCTTAAAAGCAGTGATTTCCACATTTTTTTATTTCCATCATCTAACAGATAGTAGGCACTTAATAAATGCTTGTTGTCTTCACTTCTCTTTGCCTGTGTCTCTTTTCATCCTTGCATTTGTATTCCCAGCAGCTAACCCAGCAAAGGGCGCATAGTAGAGGCTATTTTAATAAATATAATAATATATTACGTTATATTATACATTACACATTATAGGATATATAACAACAATCATATAATAAATCTAAATTATAGTAATAGCATAACAAATAAAAAATAAATAAAATCAATACATGATGAGCTCCTCCACGATTTCCCCAGGTGCAGAATCCAACCACGACCGCTGCCCCGCTGGGCCACCTCCGCCTCCAACTGGCAGCTCAGCTCGCCTCCAACTGGCAGCTCAGCTCGGCTCTGGTCGCTCCCCATATGCTCACCCTGGTTATTTGGTAATGAGGAAATATGAACTGAAGGTTGGTTTTGGGGGGAATAGTAGGTTACCCCTAGAGCCCCAAGGTATGATAGAGTCAGCCTTTCTCTGGGGAGCTAACCTGCAATTGTGAATGGGATTGAGAGAGTGAGCCAAGACCCGCTGCTATGTGCGTCTGTCCTGTTCCCAACTAACATGGTATATTGACTATTTCTCATTCGCCCTTTAGGGAGACCTCACCATAAACATAAAGCGAATGCCAGAGTAGGGCTTTGATGAGTTGATGAGTAGATCACTAGCTCTGTCAGGGAAGGGACTCTTGTCTGCCTTCTTTGTGTCTCCAAAGCTTTGCATTGTGATTGTCGTGGAGTTTTTGTTGTTGTTCAGTCCCGTCCAACTCTTGGTGACTTCGTGGACCATAGCACAGCAACTCCTTCTATTCTCCACTATCTCTCAAAGGCTGTCCAAGTTCACATCCCTTGTTTCCACGATATTGTCTTTCCACCTCAACCTCAGCTATCCCCTTCTCCTTTTGAGTAGTATATAGTAGGTATTTAATAAATGTTTATTGACTGAATGAGAAAAAGGAGCCTAGCCCCCTTCTCATTAGAAGCCAAGCTCCTTCCCTAGAACTGATGCCCTTCCAGATCTTGTGCATGAATCCAAAGCATATGGAGGGAGGATCCAGCTAGGTGGCACAGGGCTGGGTTGCCAAGCCTGGAATCAGTAAGACTTACCTTTCTGAGTGCAAATCTAGACTCAGACACTTATTAGCTATGTGATCCTGGGCAAGTGCTTCATGGTGTTTGTCTCAGTTTCCTCATCTACAAAATGGGCTGGTGATGGATATGGCAAACCACTTCAGTATCTTTGCCAAGAAAACCCCAGATGAGGTCATAAAGAATTGGACAGGATTTAACAATAATGACAAAAAGAGAGCAAATGGAGTATCCCAGCACTTGGGCCCAGAAGTAGTTCTTGAATTTATATATATATATATATGGAACATCTTTCACATCTATCCCCTCCTAACCATTCCCAGTTAGTTTTGAACCAATTAGTTTAGAGTCTAATTACCCATCTTTTAGACTATTGTAATAGCCTCCAAAAATATCTCTCCACCTCCATTGTCCTCTCTTTCTTATTCTACCTATATGTATAGTCAAAGGAAGATAAAGGAGAAGCTGGCAATCATTTTGAACAAATGTTGCCCTCTGCACCTACCTCCCTTCTGGTAGGATTAGGGGTAGGGAGGTAGAGATAGCCTAGGGACCTCTCTACATCAAATGCCAGATTTGCAGCATCATACCAAATAACTAATTCCTTTCAACAACCAGGGCAGGTAGGTGGCAAAGTGGATAGACCCAAATTGGATCACGAAAGGTCAGACGTGACTGAAAAAAACAACTAAACTTTAGCAATGAGACACATTTCCCCATTTTCATGATTAGTACTCTTGGGAGTGTTTTCCAAAAACATTTGCTGTCTACTTCCCATTATAATGTTAAATTCTTTGCCATTTTGCTCTTTGTGAAGGAATCAGATCTCCAGTGTGGCTATCCAAAAAAGACCCTCTAGGGTGCCTAAGACATTCTATAAAGATGAGGAAATGGAAACAAGCATAAGCTTTGCTGCCACCATATTTGTTCAGTTTTCAGGAAGGTTTGCCTTCATCATGCCAGACTTGAGAGAGGTCCAATCCCTTAAAAACCAACTAAATTATATATTCTGCTCACAGCTCTCTCAAAGAGCGGTTTTTTGTTTTGTTTTGTTTTGTTTTGCCACACACCATCAATAAGTCAAATTTTCGTTATTTTTATGTAAGTCCTTTTGGTAATGCCGATTTGCACACTCTTCTATCAAGATTATGTTGAGTTCTCGTTTCCTTACTAAATCACCACAACCAGACAAGGAAAATAGAATGTTGCGGGAGTCCAGAAGGTAGCCTTCTGGGACAAACCTACCTAGTAACTTTTCACTTGAATTTTTAAAAACCTCTAAAATCTTAATTCCCAACATTCTGTAATCCTATAGACTAGAAACTACTTGAGTGGTCATTTTTATTTTAAGAAGTCTATGGATATAGTAAATATCCTCTTTCTTCCTTTTTCTCCATAATCATCTTTATAGAGATGGCCTGAATATCCAGCTTTTAGATCCCAGGCAGCTATGAAAGCTGATACTATGAACATCTCTAGAGATAACTTTGGTTAGGCCTTAGAGAACTTGAAAAGTGCATGGCAGCCCAAGTGAAAGGAGAAAGAGTGAAGGGAACATAAATGCTCTGTCAGCCTTTCCCTTTCTGAGCTATAATCATAATTGTTAGCAATGAGCTCCAGGGGAAAAGTATAATTCTAATAAGTTAGAAGGCAATGTATGAGTACATTGGATATATAAGGATGAGAATTGATTTAATCAACAAATCATTGCCCTAACCAATTTAAAAGAATTGATAAAACAGAGAAAAAGTCTTTTTGGTAGTCCTCTCCAGAGAACGCAGTGGCCAGAAGTTAGATGTCATCAGATATAATATTGACAAAGCAATGAATCCACACGCTTATTTCCTCTATTTGATTCTGACCAATTTCTGGAGTCCTTAGGACATATTCAATTCTTAGCATAGAGCTCAATTCAACAAATATTTATTAATTTATGTGCTGAGTGCTGAGAAGGAAAGGGAAAAAGAGGAAAGGGAAGGAGAAGAGGGGAAGTGAGGGGAGAATAGGGGAGAGGAGGAGAGGACATTATCCAGTTCTCTAAGTCAATCCAAATACTTAGTAAAAATGTCAGCCCAGTTGATTAAGGAGTTATATACTTCATCTTGTAGGCACTGAATGAAACAAAGTGAATAATCGAGCATAATCATAAGAACAATTTATAAAATAAAAATTATATTGTAAAGAAAAACAACTTTGAAAGTCTTAGGACCTCTGATCAACACAATAACCAGATGATTCATGATAGAAAATGCTCTCTACCTATAGATAGAGTCATGGCCTCAGAGTACAGATTGAAGCATGGTTTGTTGTTGTTGGGGGGGGCAGCTTTTTGTTTTATTTTTTATTATTTTTTTAAACCCTTAACTTCTGTGTATTGGCTCATAGGTGGAAGAGTGGTAAGGGTGGGCAATGGGGGTCAAGTGACTTGCCGAGGGTCACACATCTGGGAAGTGTCTGAGGCCGGATTTGAACCCAGGACCTCCTGTCTCTAAGGCCTGATTCTCAATTCACTGAGCTACCCAGCTGCCCCCCAGGGGGCTGCTTTTTGGACAAGTACAGTGCAAGAATTTCTTTTGCTTGACCGTACATGTCTGTAAGAGGCTTTTGTTTTTCTTGCTTTCTCAATGGAGGAAGGGAGGGGAAGGTAGGAGGGAGAGAATTTGAACCTATAAAATAAAATAGAAAAAAAATTTTTAAAGAAATGTTCTTCACTTAGTCGAAAGCCTATAATTGAGTGATTGATTAAGACATGCTTCCCTTGGTTAAGATATGAGCTAACATTTTATCACTTTTTAAAAATTGGTTAGGGCAATGATTTGTTGATTAAATCAACTCTCATTCTTATATATTCAACTTGTAGTCAAGCATTACCCTCTTTACCTATTAGAATTATGCTTTTCCCCTAGGTTTAGTGATGATGATTATGATGAGGATGATAATAGCTCAGAAAGGGAGAAGCTGACAGAGCATTTCTTATGTTCCCTTTGCTCTTTCTCTTTTCACTGAGGCTGGCATGAAGCTTTGAGCAAGAACAGAAAATTAATGGCATTTCTGAGAGGATGAACAAGATTGCAGTTTACTTTTTTCTTTATATTGCCTCTCTCAGATATTTCAGCTTTCTTTGTCTATCCAGAACTGGAACAATCAGGAATTGCCACTGGAGACAATGCTAACTTTGAATTCAAAATGCAGACTTTAAAAAAAAAAAGTTATTTTCTGAGTTAGAATTGATGCTGTGTTGATTCCAAGGCAGAAGAGCATTAAGGGCTAAGAAATGCAGGTTAACCAGAGCTAGGAAGTATCTGAGGTCAGATTCAAACCCAGAATCTCCTGTCCCCAAGCCAGGAGTTCTATCCACTGTGCTACCTGGTTTCCCCCAAAATGCAGACTTCTTGAATGCCATAGAATACTTCTGGACAGGACCAAAGTGAATAGACTTTAGGACTCTGGGCTATTGGGCAGTGGTAACAGTAGGCTAACCAAATCTCACTGTTATGACTATAGGAGTGGAGCCAGGAGAGAATACCCTGAGTGCCCTAGACTGTCAGTCACCTCAAATCCCAATGGACTGATAAGGCTTTCTTTGCCCATACTCTGTAGTCTAGAGTTAGGGTTCCAGAAATACATACCTTCCTTATTTCCTTTCTAGGCTTTGCAGGGAACTTCCTATTTAGGAATATCTTGGCTATGCTCCCAAATTAAGGGAAGCATTAACCAATCAATCAGATATGATTGGAAGCAGCAGGCTCTTTCTCAGATCATCTGTTTCATTTTCATTTTCTTCAATAAGCATGTGACTACAGGCTAGTACTAGTACTAGTACATACTAGTACCTGTGTCTGATTAAAATGGGGTCATTCATGAAGAGAGGAAATCCTAGGTGTGAGGTAACAACTAAACCCCATTAATTTCCTTTTTCTTATATGATTTCCTCATTAAACTCCAAATTCAGTCAGTGTGGCTTTAAGTTATTCAGCATAGCTCTGCTTTGAAGCCATCTAGGTAGGCTGAGTGACTTTGGCTACTACAAAGCATATTGCAGCCATTTGGAAGGCTATGCTAAAGGCATGGAGGCATAGTGAATAAAGAATAAGCCTTGAAGCTAGGAAGACCTGGTAGGATTCAATTCCTACTTCCAACACATACTAACTAGAAAATAGTAGGCACTTACTTAATAAGTACATGTACTTGGAGTTGCATGTTAGAAGCTAGGGGAGAAAAGGATGCTCCACTCACCAGAAACACACCTCCCCACACCCCCACACTAAGAAAATAAATCATCTCAAAATGAAGGAAAGCAGGAGAAATACATCTCACTGGGGTAAGAAGAGAGAGTAGTTCAGGGAGCAAAGCATCTGTGGGAACCAGCAGAATGAAGATCAGCCCAACACACTACTACATGGTCAGAGGCAACAAAGTTGCTGAGTAGGAAGGAGTCCAGTTTGAGACACTCAGAATGGGTAATGAAGGCAGACCTGACCCCAGACCAATAAACTTTCATGTGGTCTAAGGCAGGGAAGCTACAGAACAAGTGAGACATGTTGAATTGGCTCAGATTAGCTATGATTAGTAATGGATTCCAGCTAGTGGATGAAGCTGGCTGTCCTAAAGGGAGAGGGGTAGGAGTGAATAGAATTCTTCCTCCTTCCCCCCCCCTCCCCTGGAGAGCAGTTGATCCAGTAGGCTAAAACTGTTTATCTGAATTCCTTTAAGTTCAAGTTATGGAGGCTGTACCAGCTTGGTAGATTCAGGGTCAAGTTGGTAAATTGACAGGGTATAATCCCACTGAGGTTAGCAACTCTCACTGTTTAAACTATTCCCTAAACCCTAGGATAAAATAGGTTCCAGGTTGTCTTCAAATACAGATGACTTGCCCTCGGGGAAGAAACTGTACCAGTGCTTATATAAATGGATCTTTTCTTTGGTAAAGTATATGGATGGTGAGTATATCCTGGTATAACTTCACACAGGCCCAGTAGCTTAACAAGCAAAGGGGTTTATTATTTTCAGGAAAACAGGGTATGAGGAAATGGTTTTAGGAATGAAAGGGAGGTAAGCTAACTAAAATCTTCAATGAACCTGTCCCACTCACTAAGTAATCTTTCTCCTAATCTAATGTAACTAGGTTTAAGATGGAAAGGTAATCTTGCTTGAAGATCTGTATAGATTAGTTAAGATGCTGCAATTGAGGTATTCTCCCAGTAGTAAACCAGTAAAGTAATACTTAGCCCCTGAGGTCAGAGATGAGCTAACCAAAGAGTAATCTAACTCTTCTTCCCAGCCTTTGAAACCCAAAAGGAGTGTGATCCAAAAGTGACTTTGCAAGTAGGGTGACTTTATACTCAGGTTTCTAACTGCCCCAACTGCCCCCTCTCCTGGAGTTCTGGGGGGGGCACTATGGAATTCTATGAGGCTGCTTGGACCCTACTTAAGATCATGGATGTTACAGACAGTGAAGCAGCCCAACCCACAAGACAACAGAGTAACTGGCATCACAGGAGGCAGAATCTAGCTAAATAAAACAACTTTGAACCTCCCCATAGCAAGCCAGGTCACTCCCTCAACTAACAAACTGTGGGGAAACAAAGCAGCCAGGCCTATACCAGAGAAGAGTACTCTGTGAGCTTGGAACAATGCTCCCTCTACCCCAGGAACAAAAAAGAATCTCAATAGATATATAATGTAATGGGGGTGGGAGGATTAGAAAAATGAGCAAAAGACAAAGAAAAAACCTGATCTTAAGAAAGTTACATTAGTGATAGGAAAGATAAAAATATGAACTCAGAAAAGAATAACAATGCCAAAAAGTTTAATGTGAAACCTCAAGGGAAAGTGTGAAAAGATGTTATGTCCCAAAAGAACCCCTGGAAGAACTTGAAAAGAAATTTTTAAATCATGTGATAAGAAAATTGACAGAAAGACTCAAGTTAGGAGGGAAAATTCACTGAAGAAATCAGTTCCTTAAAAAATAAAATGGATCAAATGGAAATAATGCCAAAAAAAATGAAGAAAACAACTTTGTTTGTGGGAGTGGGATTGGCCAAATGGAAAAGGAAACACAAAAAAATCAAGGAAGAAAATAGCTTCCTAAAAATTAGAATTGGGTGATTAGAAGATAATGAATTTATATGACATCAGGAAACAGTAAGACAAAATCAAAAGAATGAAAAAATAGGAGAATATCTGAAATACTTCACTGGAAAGCAACTGACATGAAAAGCAGATCCACGAGAGATTCATCTAAGAATCATCAGAATACCTGCAAGTCATGATCAAAAAAGGAACCTGAACAACATATTAAAGAAATCATCAGAGGAAAACTGCCCTGATATCTTTGACCAAGAGGGGAAAATAGAAATTGGCAGAATCCACTGATCAACTCCTAAAGGGGATCCCAAAATAAACTACCTCAGGTCTATTTTAGCCAAATTCTAGATGGCTCCATGTCAAGGAAAAAATACTACAAGCATCATGAAAGAAACATTTAAAATATCATGGATCCACAGTTAAAAGATTACTCAGGTCCTATGTTAAAGGACTGGAAGACATGGAATATGATATTCTGCAAGACAGAGGATTTAGGATTGCAATCAAAAATTACATATGCAACAAAACTGAACATAATCTTCTGGGGGGGGGGGGAATGATTTTTAATGAAATAGAGAACTTCTAGACTCCTGACCAAAAAACCAGAGCTAAAAAGAAAATTCAACGAGCAAATTTGGCATTCAAAAGAAGCATAAAAAGAGAAAGTGAATACTTAAAAGTTTTCAGTAAGGTTGAATCAAGTACATTCATATCTGGGAAGATCATAATTGGGCTACCTAAGATATCCATGATACTTGAGATACTTAAGTAACTTAAAGTGCTCAAGATAACTAAAGTACTTAAGATACTTAATTACTTATCATTTTATCATTACTTTCATTACTAGGGCAATGAGAAGGAGTACACATAGAAAGAAGGAAAGTGGTAAACTAAATAGGATGGGTTTGATATTAAAAAAGTCAAGAGATGGGAAAGAGGTACACACAGAGGTACTATCTCTAATGAAAAGAAAAATTAGAGTCAATACAATGGAAGAAAAGTTGGGGGAAGCAGCTTACTCTCATCAGAATTAGTTCAAAGTGAAAATAACAGCAGACTCAGTCAACTACCTTATCCTAAGGGGAATCAGTAGAGAAAGGGGAATAACAGAAGGGGAAATGAACAAAAAGGATGGCAAATTTGGGGAGGTAGTAGTCTGAAGCAAAACATCTATGAGTAGAGAAAGGTTGAAAGGAGAGAGAGAAGTGTAAACAAGGGGAAAATAAGATGGAGGGAAATACAATTAGTCATCATAACTGTGAATGTGAATGGGATGAACTCCCCCATAAAATAGAAAAGGATAGCAGAGCATATTAAAAAATCACAATCCTGGGGGCAGCTGGGTAGCTCAGTGGATTGAGAGCCAGGCCTAGCGACAGGAGGTCCTAGGTTCAAATCTGACCTCAGACACTTCCCAGCTGTGTGACCCTGGGAAAGTCACTTAACCCCCATTGCCTAGCCCTTACCACTCTTCTGCCTTGGTGCCAATACACAGTATTGACTCCAAGACAGAAGGTAAGAGTTTAAAAGAAAAAAATCACAATCCCACAATATGCTCACTACAAGAAATGCATTTAAAGCAGAGAGACACATATAGGGTAAAAGTAAGAGGCTGGAGCAGAATCTACTAGGCCTTAGCAAAAGTTTAAAAAAACAAGGGTAGCAAATATGATCTAAGAAAAAACCAAAGTAAAAATTAATCTACTCTAAAGAGATAAGGAAGGAAATTACATTTTGACAAAAGGCATCATAGACAATGAAAGAATAACAAAACTAAATATACATGCACCAAATGGCAGAGCATCCACATTCCTAAAGAAGTTGAATAAGTTACAGGAGGCAATAGATGCCAGGGGCCATCAAAATCCACCCTGTCTGACATGGTCGCAGGGGGTACCTAGAGAAAGTGCATGGGAGCCTCAGGAAGGATGGAAACCCCTCACTCAGATATCCCTGTGTGACTCTTCTCTTACTAACACTCCTTATTATTGAAATTATTGTGTTCAATATCCCTACTCAGCCCCAGGGAAATACAGAAGAACATTACAGGCTATTATTAGAACCCTAACAGGCTCCCTACAACTCTTAGGAAATTCCCACCTTTACATATAATAATAACAGAAATTCCCCTAGAAGTCACTTCACAACAAGCCAGCAAATAGTGAGTTAATGTTAAAGAAAAATCCTAACTTAGATCTCTCATTCCCATACACTGAAAAAACAGGCTAGAACAATCTTCAAGTTTCCCCCCTCCCTGATCCCTGATTCAGTCCAGTATGTTAACATAAAAGAACAATGAATGATAAATGAAGAAATTGTCTTCTCTACTTTCCCACTGTAATGGTGAGGCACCAGGGATGTTATTATTATTATTAAATGTAACTAAATGGTTTGTGGGTTCACACTGGGTTGAAGGAGAGACAGGACCAACCAGGATAGGGAGACCAGTGTTTACTGCCAAGCTGGTAACTAACACAGGAATGGCAGTTATGCCCAATGGTCTCTCAGCTTACCTAGGCCAGGGTCTATGGAACCAGCAGGCAAAAGGTAAAGTATATAACAGTTTAATTGAGGGAAACAAAAATAAAGGATGGGATAAGGGATTCTACACTTGAAACCTAAGGGCAAACCGCAGGGGCAAGGGGAGGACTTGACTACACTGATAATCCTACCTAAATTAACTTAGGTATTTAGTTCCATACCAATCAAATTACCAAAAAATTATTTCACAGAATTAGAAAAAAATAATATCAAAATTCATCTGGAAGTACAAAAGGCCAAAAATATCAAGGGAATTAATGGAAAAAAAATGAAAGAAGGCCTAGTAATGCTATATCTCAACTATATTATAAAGTAGTAATCATCAAGACAATCTAGTACCAGCTAAGATATAGAGCAGGGGATCAATGTAATAGGCTATAATCAATACACAATAGTTAGTGACCATATTAACCTAGTGTTGGATAAACCCAAAGATCCTAGCTTTTGTGAAGAGAATTCATTATTTGACAAAAAACTACTGGGAAAACTGGAAAACAGTATGGCAAAAACTTGGCATGAACCAACATCTCACACCACGTACCAAGATAAAGTCAAAATGAATACTTGATCTAGAAATAAATGAAAACATTTACTTGTCAGGCCTATGGATAAGCATTTAGGGAAGCATTTAGGATCAAACAAGACATAGAAAACATTACCAAAAGTGAAATGAATAAGTTTGATTATATTAAATTAAGAAGTTTCTATATAAACAAAACCAACCCAACCAAGATTAGAAGGGAAACAACAAAAAGGGGTGAAATTTTTTAGGCAAATATCTCTGACAAAGGTCTAATTGCTCAAATATTTGGAGAACTGACTCACATCTATAAGAATACAAAGCATTCCTCAGTTGATAAATAGTGAAAGGATATGAACAGGCAGTTCTATCTATTGTCATGTTAAAAAATGCCCCAAATTACTATTGATTAGAGAAATGCAAATTTAAAAACTCTGAGATACCACCTCAAACCAATCAGATTGGCTAATATGACCAAAAGGAAAATGATAAATGTTAGAAAGGATTTGGGAAAATTGGGATATTAATACATTATTGGTGGAGCTGTGAACTAATTCTATTTTGGATCACAATCTGGAACCATGCTCAAAAGCAATAAAACTATTCATACCCGTTGACCCAGCAATATTACTGCTGGGTCTATATCCCAAAAAGAAGAAGTAAAGGAAAAGGACCTGCCTGTACAAAAATATTTTTAGAAGCTCTTTTTGTAGGGGCAAAGAATTGAAAACTAAGAGGCTGCCCATTAATTGGAGAATGGGTGAACAAGATGTTCTAGATGGTTGTAATGGAAAACTATTGTGTCATAAGAAATGATGACCAGGATGAGTTCAGAAAAACCTGGAAAGACTTATATGAACTGATACAAAGTAAATAAAGTTAGCAGAATCAAAACAGTGTATACAGTAACAGAAATATTATTGATTATATGATGACTAGCTGTTAAAGACTAAACAATTACCAGTAAAGCAAGTTTCCAAGATATTCACAAGTGACTCATGATGAAAAATGACACTTGTAGCCAAAGAAGGAACTGTTGCAGATCGAAGCATGCCATCTTCCACTTTATCTCCTTCATGAGTTTTTTAAATTGTATGTATGACATATAAATCTTCTGTCCCAGCATGAACAATATGCACTGCATGAAGCACTACTATAACCTATATAAGATTATTTAGCATGGGGGTAGGGGTGGGCAGGATCATGAAATATTAGAAAACAATTGTCAAAAATCATTTCCACATGTAAATTAAAAAATGTAAGTAATAAAAATATATGTATATGTGGGAGTGTGTGTCACAGACTTTTGAGGGAGGATGTGTTATACAAATTCTTCTAGCAACAATATCTTAGTAAATACTCCTTTTGAAAAGCTACTTTTCAAATCATGACTGGAAGAAAACCAGTGGGGGCTTCTGAGCTACAGTATTAGAAAAACAACCTGTGGGGACAGCTAAGTGGCTCAGTGGATCAAGAGCCAGGCTTAGAGATGGGGAGATCCTGGGTTCAAATCTGATCTCAGGAATTCCTAGATGTATGATACTAAGCAAGTTACTTAATCTCCGTTTCCTAACCCTTACCGCTCTTTTCCCTTAGCACCAATATTTAGTATTGATTCTAAAATGGAAGATAAGAGTTAAAAAAAAAATTCCTAAACTCCTCAGACCTAGCCCAGGGAGAACAAAATAGCCACTCTTTGGGGACCCAACAAGTCACTTGACCCCTCAGAAGTCTCGCCTACTCTTTAAAATGATACATTGTGGAGATGCTGCCAATTTGCTTTGGCACCCTTATCTGAGTATTCTCTAAATCACAGGTTCAGTATCTAGCCCTAGCCTTTCTACCCATCTGCCTCTGAGGGAAATCAAATAATGTCGTCTCTCAGTGGAATATTTGTAGAGTGAAATACTGTTTTCCTCGTTTGCAAGATGAGCTGGAGAATGAAACGGCAAATCGCTCCAGTCTCTCTGCCAGGAAAATCCCAAATGGGGTCACGCCTGAATAACAACGCTACTTTGGGGACACGTGACACACGAGATAGTGCTGCAAAGTGTTACAATAAGCCCTGCAAGTGTCACACGTGGATGGGAAAACTAAGCCTCAGAGGAGTTAGTAAGTGGCGAGTGAGAATTCTAATTAAAGGCCTCTGACTTCAAACGCTAACTATCTAACTTTCCACTAACAAGCTACGCTGTATGTGTGTGTGTGTTTTAAAATATCATTAGAAACTTAATTTTCAACAAGAATGTATATATAGTATTTTTTAAAACCCTTACCTTCTGTCTTGGAAACAATACTGTGTCTTGGTTCCAAGGCAGAAGAGTGGCAATGGGGTTGAGTGACTTGCTCAAGGGTCACACAGCTAGGAGATGTCCAAGGTCACATTTGAACCCAGGACCTCCAGTCCCTGGGCCTGACTCTCAGTTCATTGAGCCAGCCAGCTATTCCCAAGATCATATATTTTAAAAAACAAAGTGGCAAGATCACACCTCCAAACCAAAACTTTTAACAAGAAATAATTAACAAGCAATAAGCAAATAAAATGCATTTATTCTGTGTCCTCTTCCAAATCTGGTCTAGAATTTTGCCTTGCCTGACCTAGTCTTGCTTCCTTTCATCTTCCTTGTCTATTTCTTCCTTTTTAATAGAATTGTAGCCAAAGTGTATATATTCCTAGTTCAGCTGATTTCCATTGGCTTGACCTCACTGGCCTTTCCATACGTCCTTCTATGTGTCACATTTACTGTCCTTGTAAGTTGCCATAGTGTTTCTTTACATGAACAGGCCATAATTAATTTAGCCATTCTCCAATTGTTAAGAGAATGTTATTTCTAACTTTATACTATTACCAATTGAGTAGTTTTGAATACCTTTGTATAGATTAGGTTCAATTTTATCCCTTTTTTCATGTTTTTGGGATAAAGTCCTGCTGTTAGAATTACAACATATTAATATTACATGATTTAAGTTGCCACATTGCTTTGCAAAATCTTTGTGCAAAGTCTGTAGAGTCCTCCCAATTATGTCTCTCCAGATGCCCACTGGATCTTTCAAAGTGGATGTACTTCAACCTTAATACAGCTATACAGAACTCATTATCTTTTCCCCAAAACACATATCTTTTCCAAACTTCTGTTTCATTGGAGAACACTGCCATCCTTCCAGTCCCTCAGGTTTGTCACCTCAGTGTCACACTCCACTCTTCCTTCTCATTCATTTCACATATCTAGGCAGTATCCAAATCTTGGCATTTCTATATCTACAATATCTCTCCAATCCATCTTTTTCTCTCCATTCATGAAGCCACCACCGTAGTTCCAGCCCTCATCACCTCCCAGCTGGAGAATTTCAATTGTCTCTTAATTAGAGTCCCAGTAATTCCCTCCCCTCTTTAATCCAATCAATCAACCAACAAGTATAAAGGTTTACTGTGTGCCAGGCACTGAGTTAACAGATGAGGGTACAAAAATAATAATAATCTCTTCCCTCTGCAAGTAAAATAATACTGATGCAAACTGAGGCAATATTTTCTCCAGGGCAAGTTTATTAGCAATGACTGGTATGATTATTAATAAAGTTGAAGTAGACCAAAACACACAATCCCAGGCATGACCAGGAAGCCTACAGGGAAGGAGACAAAAACCATATTCCCAGGCAGAGCCTGTGAGTCTCCTCTGGAAGCTGCAGCTTCCCTAGGGACTCAGACACATTGCACCCTAGGGTTAAATTTATGGGAGCAGGGAATGCCTCCATTGGAATGTATTTTATCCTGCCTAATGCTAAAAGTACAGCTCTGCTTGTGGCAATTTCATGTTTGCTTGCATCTGCAGAATCCTTATTAGGACACATATGTATGATTTGTTTACATCTAACAATCTCTTTCTTTGGCACATGTGCCTTCCTCTCTCTCTGTACTTGTATAAAAATCTGCACCAACCCTTTGTTTGGCGCGACTCCCCTATGGGGGTGTCTAGCCAGGTGTGGGGGTAATAAACGGTTCCTATAATTTGAACTTTGGGTATCTCTACGTTATTGTAAGAAGTGTACCCCATTTCAAAGTGAGTAAGACTGTCCCCTCAGTTGGGTCAGCAACCCGAAAATGATTAATTCATTAGTTCAGCCAGCAGTAACCAATAAATTGAGTCAGTGGCCTCTTTCAATGCTCAAAGATCCCAAGTGAGGGCCAACAGGGTCTTTTAAATCTGGATGTGTCTTCTTTCTGATCAGCCTTACAGTTTGGTGTGTGACTCCAAGAAGCTGTTGCATGCACTCACCCAGAGAAACCAGGGTCACAAACCTGTTGGGGAATTAGGAAGTGTCTATTCCAACTATGAGAAGACTTCTCCTTGTGGAATGGTTGGGTGAGAACAATAATTATAGTAATCTTCCAGTGGCCACGAAGGTATTGTGGAGTCCTTGGAGTTTGGTTAGACATCAAAAATGCCAAGGTCATCCCAGTGCCTCCTAGACTAGTCATCTCGACTTTTGCCTGGCCACTGGACTTCAATGACTCTGGAAGAGAGAGTGAGAGAGTGATGACTTTGTGCAACTCTGCCTCATTTAAATACAATTCATGCACAAGTCAAGTCATCATCTTGTGTTGCCATTGGTCCTCTTGAAAAAATAAAAGAGAGACTGGGGCTCATGGATCTCCCTTTTGGTATATATTTAAGTGAGGAGGTAAGTTAATAATAATAGTTCTACATTATACACAGAGACTGATACACTATGGTAAAATCGAATGTAATGGACTTCTCTACTGGCAGCAATGCAATGATCCAGGACAATTCCAAGGGACTTAGGAGAAAGATCACTATCCACATCCAGAGAAAGAACTGTGGGAGCAGAAACACAGAAGAAAAACAACTGCCTGAACACATGGTTCAATGGGGATATGATTGGGGATATGACTCTAAGTGATCACCCTAATGCGAATATTAATAATATGGAAATAGGTCTTGATCAATGACACATGTAAAACCTAGTGGAAATGCGTGTAGGCTACAGTGGGGGGGGGGGTTGAGGGGAGAGAAAGAACATGAATCATGTAACCATGGAAAATTTTTCTAAAAAATAAAAAAAAAATAATAGTTCTAATGATACATGTAATTCCCAGTGGAATTGCTCATTGGCTACAGGAGTGGGGGAGGGAAGAGAAGAAGGAAAGAACATGAATCAGGTAACCATGGAAAAATATCCTAAATTAATTAAGTAAATAAATTAATAATAATGATAATAATGATGATAATAACAATAATAATAGTTCTTTCCTATTACTTTCTCCAGAGACCTGAGTAATCTTTAAGTAATCAGATTATTTTTCAGAATTTGAGGAGGAAATCCCATTTGTGGTGCATTTTCCAGGAGACTGTTCCCAAAGTCCCAGAATTTGACTCTGTGTGGTGTTATGTGTGTGTATGACTCCATGTGGTAGCCATAAGTATCTGTTCCAAAGAAGAGAGGTGCAGTTTAGGCAACTGAGGTTAAGTGACTTGCTCATAGTCAGAGCTAGGAATTGTCTGATCCCATAGGACTTCCTGTTTCCAGGCCTAGCTCTCTCTATCCACTGAGCCCACCTAGCTTTCTCTCTACAGTTAGCTGTTACTCATTTATCAGCATACAGCCACCTATATCATACACTCTGATAAGAAAACTAAAAAAACCATCTGTAAGAACCAGAATCTGGGGGGCAGCTGGGTGGCAGCTGGGTGGCTCAGTGGATTGAGAGCCAGGCCTAGAGATGGGAGGTCCTGGGTTCAAATCTGACCTCGGACACTTCCCAGCTGTGTGACCCTGGGCAAGTCGCTTGACCCCCATTGCCTACCCCTGCCACTCTTCTGCCTTGGAGCCAATACACAGTATTGACTAAAAGATGGAAGGTGAGGGTTTTAAAAAAAAAGAAAGAAAAAGAAACAGAATCTGGGTGTAGTTTACAATAGCTTTGATTGAATCCACTTCAATTTGGGTTGAGTGGATGGTGGGTGAGGTTACAAAAGTAAACAATACCAGAGTAGAAATAGAAATTAAAATAACAGAATTAGGGGCAGTTAAGTGGCTTAGTGGACTGAGAGTCAGTCCTAGAGACAAGAGGTCCAGGTTTCAAATGTGACCTCAGACACTTCCTAGCTGTGTGACCTTGAACAAGTTACTTAATCCCCATTGCCTTACTATTCTTTTGTCTTAGAATCAATATTGAATATTGATTCTAAGATGGAAGGCAAGTGTTTTAAAAAAGAGGAAGAAGAAGAGCAGTATAGGGCTAGGCAATGGAAGTCAAATGACTTGCCCAGGGTTATACAGCTAGGAAGTTTCTGAGGCCATATTTGAACCCAGGACCTCCCAGCTCTTACCACTCTTCTGCCTTGGAACTAATACACAAGATTATATTCCAAGATTCTAAGATGGAAGGTAAGGGTTTTAAAAAATAACAACAACAACAAATAAATGAATGAATGAATAGAATAACAGAATTGAGACCCAAATGTCCAAAGGCTACCAGAGTAAAAGGTAAAGCAGTCACAAGAGAAGTTTGATCTTTAGGCAAACTTTTCTAGAATGTGGGTGAAGGGAAGTTATAGGGGTTATATTCACACAGCTTGGCAGAATATTAACCTATGCCAGCTTGACTAAGTCTTAAAAATAGAATTAAGATCATTTTTCAATTGTATACCCTTAAGGAGATTATATTCTAAAGAGGAAGACAAAATATGGAAATCAGAACATGAAAGATAATACAGAGTAGGGAATTATCTGCATACAGATGAGAAATTAATGTGACTGTTGAATAATTAAATACATTATGTCACCATGGAATCTAGAAACCCCCAACTTGTGGATCTGATGAACCCCAAGTTTAGCTTGTAAATTGGGAGACCCCAAAACTTATCATTGTTCCCATGAGAATCCATCCTGATGGGAATCTCAGACTAGTCATTTCAGTCTGAATAAGGGACCCCAAAAGTAAATGACAATCCAAGTTAGGTGGGGCTAAGCAAATGCTAAGAATTCTTTGTCTTAGGTAGTCTTCCCCATTGTATCAGAGACCCTTTCCCAGGAAAGACCCACGCCTGGGCTGGGACCATCCTTTTAGCATCCATTGTAAGTAGCCCCTTCCCTTATACCAGCAATAGGCAACCTTTTGAGCTTGGTTTGTCAAAATTCACCAAAAAACAGAGCATAACTTGGTGGTATGTCGCTTTGAGAAAAAAAAATCATAATTTTGCAATATTTATAGTTTAAATAACAAAATGTATAATTGTAATATATAACTGTATTTAATAAACCAAAATAGGTACATTAATATAGGTAGAATTGTCATCTATAGTGCACTACCTCAAATTTTTTATCCTACTTCTCTGTATGTGGCCCCGTGTCATCGAAAATGGCTACGTATGTCAGTGCTGACACGCATGTCATAGGTTTGCCATCACTGCCTTACACCTTAGCCTCTAGCTATGATTCCTTTCCCAAGCTTGATTGTATCCTGTCAGTATAGTTTGAACACTCCCATTTCCTTGCAGCTATGGTCATGTCAATGGGCTTTCCCTGCCCCTGGATCCCCCATATGGTATATAGGTTACCCAAATTCTTTTGCTCCTTGGAGCTGTCAATCTAGCACAGTTGGCTCCCCCAGGGGTTAGTGAGCAGAGCAACCAGGGTCTCCAGTTTCAGGACTCTGTGGGGTATATAGCATGCAGCTCTGGGTGGAGGCATTGAGGAAAGCACTGAACCCCTTTCCTTAAGTAAAGAGTGGTTTTTCTGACTAAAAGTATGTTGTGTCATTTGGACTGTTGACTCTGAAAAAACAAAGAATTATTAAATAGACAGAAAAGCCACTCTTATTAAGGACAAGGGTCACAGGGCTGAGTTAGGCCCCCACACAGAGCTGCGTGCCACATGCCTACACAGAACCCAAGGATCAAACTCTGGGAGCTCTGGTCCCTGGCCCCTGGGAGTGCCACCGGGCTAGATGAGGACTCCGAGGAACAAAAGAAATTGGGGAACCTATATACCATTTGGGGAGATCCAGGGGCAGGGAAAGCCAATTGATATGACCATAGCTACAAGGAAATGGGAGTGTTCAAACTATAGTGACAGGATATAATCAAGCTTGGGAAAGGAATCATAGCCAGAGGTTAGGGTGTAAGGGAAGGGGCAACCTACAATGGATACCCAAAGGATGGTCCCTGCCCAGGTCTTCTTGGGAAAGGGTCTCTGATACAACGGGGAAGACTGCCTAAGAAAAAAAGATATTTAGCATTTACCTTAAGGTCCATTATTCAGCTGAAACTGCTATCCTGAGATTCCCTTCAGGGTGGATTCTCAGGGGAACAGAGAACAAGTACAAGCTTTGGGGTCTCCAACTTAAGTTGCAAGAGAATTAGGGAAAGTTTAGCAATAGACATAAGTTAACTGAATGGCTGACAGGCAAGTGCTGGAGTGTTGCAAGCATGAAATGGTGGAGGGAAAGAGATCTTTTTTCTGAGAAACTCTCTGGATGCAATTGATGGCAGAGGCTTTTCTTAGCTGTTGGAGGTGAAGAGCCCAGAAAAATAACTGTCTCCTATAAAACCATGTATCCTGGGAAAGATCAAGTTGAGCAGCGAATCTGGTTTGAATGGTGGACATATCAAACCAGTTCTGCTCCTTGACTTTATACCCCTTTTGTGTATTTACTTGCTGTGATTCCTGGTGGCTTTGAACATTGCTGGAACAGAAGTGGACACCTGCAGTGAGACTCACATTCCCTCCTAACCTTACAGGCTAGACCTGTCAGCCTCAACTTAGAGCTAGTGTAGTTTTGTCCCACTCTTAGTCCTTGAACTTACCCATTAGATAAATAGTTTTAGTTTGTCCATTCCCTCTATACCTGACCCTTAAGCTCTTAATGAACTTTATTTCCTGTGCCTTCCTCCGAACCCACAGAAAGATAGCCTTCAACCCTTGTCTTTCTCCAGCCTGAGTGATGACCAGTAATGGTCAACTGCCATTCACCAACCAATGTGGTTTTACTCAACTCCCACATCCCTTGTGTAGGTTCTCAAGTTATCCTGTATATCCTGTCACTTGTGGGTGTGTCCTGGTTGTGTGTGTTACCCTTGTGTTATACTGTGAAGGCAGTTACCTGTTTACTTACAAGCTAGTCATAAAACTTGGGGTTCATCAGATCTTCCTAGGCTATAAGTTTGGGGTCTCTAGATTCCATGTTGACAGAACAGGACATGTCCAGCTCTGTGCCACCCAGATGCCTCCTGACTTGATGATTGGCATCCCTATGGTCTTTTCAAGGATTTTCACTTCAGCTTTTATTAGGACTTTTGTTTAGCCATTTCCCAATATTACCCCTCTTCTAACCTTACAAAGAAAACCTCCTTGGTGTTGCCAGTGTCAACATGAAATCTGGGGAACACCAAAATCCATGTTTATTTGGGATCTAGCTACCACAAGTTTAATTAGCTTGAAAGATGGAGACTCCAAGCAATCCACCTTGAAGGCTACCTGTTCAGACTGAATAATAGATCTTAAGATATTTAATGGTCCTAGTTAGGCCCTAGTTACTTTATCAAATGCTAAGTACTCTTTTGTCCTAGAAAGTTCACCCCTAGTATCAGAGATCCTTCCCAAGAAGACCAACCCCCTGGGCAGGGACCATCCTTTTATTTATTTATTTATAAAAAGTTTTATTTTGAATATTTTCTCATAGTTACATATTTCATGTTCTTTCCCTCTCCCCCAAACCCCACTAACCCCCCATAGCAGATGCACAATTCCCCTGGGTTTTACATGTATCATCGATCAAGACCTAATTCCATATTATTGATAGTTGGACTAGTTATCGTTTAGTGACTACATTCCCAATAATATCCTCATCAGCCCATGTGTTCATGCAATTGTTTTTCTTCTGTGTTTCTCCTCCCACAGTTCTTCCTCTGAATGTGGCTAGTTTTCTTTCTCATAAGTCCCTCAGCATTGCTCTGGATCCTTGCATTGCTACTAGTGGAGAAGTCCGTTATGTTCGATTGTACCACAGTATATCAGTCTCTGTGTACAATGTTCTCCTGTATCTGCTCCTTTCATTCTGCATCAATTCTAGGAGGTCATTCCAATTCACATGGAATTCCTCTAGTTCTTTATTCCTTTGAGCACAATAGTATTCCATCACCAACAGATACCCCAATTTATTCAGCCATTCCCCAATCGAAGGACATTCTCTCATTTTCCAATTTTTTGCCATCACAAAGAGCTCAGCTATAAATATTTTTGTACAAGCCTTTTCCCTTATTATCTCTTTGGGGAAAAAACAAGCAGTGCTATGGCTGGATCAAAAGGCAGATAGTCTTTTAAAGCCCTTAGACTATGCAACCATCGGCAACCTTTTTGGCCTTGAGAGCCATAAACTCCTGCAAAAGGAGGATGGAGGAGGAAGGCACTGGAATATGGGGTGGGTGCTGAAGGGGCCCCTGGGGCACATCCTGGGGCTCTGCCCGGACTGGCCAGTCCAGTGGTGGAGCCAGATATAGATGGAGAGCCATATAGATGGAGAGCCATACTTGCAGACCCCTGCCTTAGAGCATAGTTCCAAATTGTCATCCAGAATAGTTGGACCAATTCACAACTCCACCAACTAAGCATTAATTCGGGACCATCCTTTTAGTATTGTTAGTAGTCCATTCTCTTACACCCTAGCCTCTGGCTATGGTTCTTTCCTTAGGCTGATTGTATCCCGTCTGTGTAGTTAGAACACTCCCATTTCCCTGTAGCCATGGTAATGTCTATCAATCATATTTCCCGGTCTCTCAGTTGCCCCAAAAAAGGTATATATGTTCCCCAAATTCTTCCTTGGAGCTATCCTCTCATGCGGTGATCCTCCCAGGGATACTGTCCCCAGAGTCCCAGGGTGAAGGCTCTGTAAAAGTTTTTGGCGCTGGGCTCTAGAGGAGCAGAAACCTTGGACCTATCCCTTTCCTGATTAAAGACTTGGTTTTTCTAACTACTTTAGTAGTTCTGTGTTATTTCCAAGTTAACACTCTCAGGTCTTCCTGTCACAAGGCCAGCACACTATTCTCTCCCCATACTGCCTTGTCTCTTCCTACCAGTGGGATTCTCCACCCTTGGTCCTTTACCATCCCCAAACCTCTAGGTGTTTCCCATTTGAGAAATGAGGGTATTGAACTTAAGGCAAAGGATTTTTTTTTAAACCCTCACCTTCCATCTTGGAGTCAATACTGTATATTGGCTCCAAGGCAGAAGAGTGGTAAGGGTAGGCAATGGGGGTCAAGTGACTTGCCCAGGGTCACACAGCTAGGAAGTGTCTGAGACCAGATTTGAACCTAGGACCTCCTGTCTCTAGGCCTGGCTCTCAATCTACTGAGCTACCCAGCTGCCCCAATGCAAAGGATTTTTACTTTTTTTTTTCCCATGATGGACTCCTTTGTCAGTCTGCTGAAGCCCACAGAGCTTTGTTTTCAGAATGTTTTTAAAAATAACTAAAAGTGGAGAGGCAGCTAGGTGGCTCAGTGGATTGAGAGTCAGGCCCAGAGATGGGAAGTCCTGGGTTCAAATCTGAATTCAGACACTTCCTACCTGTGTGACCCTGGGCAAATCACTTAACCTCCATTGCCTAGCCAGTACCACTCTTGTGCCTTCGAACTGTTAACTGGAAAAAAACACAGAACTATTAGTCAGAAAAACCAAGTCTTTAATCAGGAGAGGGATAGGCCCAACATTTGGCTGCTACACAGAGCCCACCACCAAGAACTTTGCAGGGCCTGCACTCTGGGACTCTGGGAACATATCCCTGTAAGAAATCACCTTGCTAGATGATAGCTCCAAAGCACCATAGAATTTAGGGAACTTATAGACCTCCTGGGGAACTGGGGATAGGGGAGTATGATTGATTGACTGTATAATGGCTACAAGGAAATGAAGAAGTCCAAGACAGGATTATCTAGGAGAGGCTGGTGCTTTACAATGGATACAAAAGGGAAAGATCCAGCCTAGGGCTGGGCTATCAAGGAAAGAATTTTTTTTTAATTTAAACATTTATTAATATTCATTTTTAACATGGTTACATGATTCATGCTCCTGCTTTCCCCTTCACCCCCCCCCCACTCCTCCCACCCATGGTCGACGCACATTTCCACTGGTTTTGTCATGTGTCCTTGATCAAGACCTATTTCCAAATTGTTGGTAGTTGCATTGGTGTGGTAGTTTTGAGTCCACATCGTCAATCTTGTCCACCCCAACCCATGCGTTCAAGCACTTGTTTTTCTTATATGTTATCTCTCCTGCAGTCCTTCCTCTGAATGTGGGTAGCATACAAGGAAAGAATTTTGACACAATGGGAGGAACTACCAGGACAAAAAAAGGTGATTAGATTAGGCTAGGGCTAGCCCCACCTAAGTGCTTTAAGGTCGATTAGTCAGAAACTTGAGTTTGAGATCTCCCTCCAGGGAATTCTCGTGGGACAGAAGGGCAAACTTGGGGTTTCTAGATTTCAAGTTGCTACAAATTTGGGGTTCCCAGATTTCAATGACAGAACCAATAACCAGTATTGAGTCTAAGACAGAAGGTAAGGGTTTTAAAAAATAAATTAAAATAACTAAAAGGCATGCTACATTTCAGTTAGAAGTGGGTGAAAATTAATTAGGAAGAGGCAGATAAGTGGTTCGAGTGGAGTCCTGGAGTTGTTAGGAAGACCTGAGTTCAAATCCAACCTGGAAAACCACTTCACTTCTGCCTCCCGCAGTTTGAAGATAATGACACCTACCTCCCAGGGTTGGAAGGATAAAATGAGATAATATCTGTAAAGTCTTCTCCAAACCTTACAATGATCCAGCAATGCTAGCTATTATTCAAATATGAGTATAATTTTTTTCTCATCCAAGTTCGTGGACCACCCCCCTTGAGGAGAGTGGGATTGGTCCCTGGATCTGGTGAAGAATCCCTCGACTATATATATGGTTTCTAAGGTATTTCTAGCTCTCTAATTCAATTTTCCATTATAATAAAGCATCTTTACCCCCCAAATTCTACCTTTCCCCCGTCCCCCCAAATCCCCACCTAATCTAATCCTATGGTTGTAAAGATTAAGGCTTTGAGATCCCTCGGAGTCGTCGAAGGCTGGAAATAGGAAGGATTAGGAGTCACTGTGGAGTTACTGAGATCACTCCAAGCCTAGAAATGACAGAGCAGATGCTAATCTGCAGCGTAAAGGGAATTTCCTCCCGGGAGTTCCCTACCCTTGAAATCGACAGTCCAGTCAAGAAGGGGGTGAGGGGGAACGGGACGCTGAGATCGGGACAAACAGAGTCTCACACAACACACAGACGCAGACAGAACGCAGAGGCCTTGAGGGATTTTCCAAGATTCTGGGGGCGCGGGAGCCCTTTGGTACCTGCCGCTGTTCACCGCTCCTTTGGCCGATTTAGAAGCCGGCTGTGGTTCTCCCCACTCCCACGAGAGGGCAGCGCTTCCCGCACTTATTATGTCACGAGCCAGAGTCCAGGACCGAGACTGTGCCCCAGACAGAGCTGCAGGCAGGAGAAGCAAACGGACGGGGGGCCGCGGCGTGCGTACAGCTGGACGCCGAGACTGAGCTTGGCAAGTGGCAAGCCGGGTGTCGCTCAGAGCCCTTGGAGAGACAGGTAAAGGCGCGGAGGAGCCCTAAGGTCCCCGAGCCTTTGTTCGCAGAGACCTGGGGCTGGGGGATTGGGGAAGGCCGGAGGCGGTGGGATGGATTCTCATTTCTCCCTCTTCCATTCTCCTCGGGGTTTAATTGTCTGCTATATCACTCGCCTCAGTCCTTCAAGCTATTGACAGCTTGGAGGGAGGTTATGTGAGTGGGAGGGGGAAAGGGAGGTGGAGCCCTGCGGGACCACACTCTCCCTCCCGCATTTGCTGCCCTAAGACTCCTCCCAATTTCAGGCCAGAGCTCCTTCACTCTTATCCACATGAGGACCCTTGGACCGGTGGGGGGATCCTACGGAGCAGAGACCGAGATACCGCCGAGGCCGGAGAGCGCCTGACAGGTCATTACGGGGATCTTTTTAAATGGGTGCGAAAGAAGCAGGGCGCACGAGCTGGGGCCGAGTGCGGGGAATGACAGTTTGGAGCCCATCCTCGGAGCGCCTTCCCTTGTGGTGGTGTTGGGGGAGAGCTCTGGGGTAGAGAATGGAATGGCATGGGCGTGGAGGGAAGAAGAGAAAGACCCCATTCTCGCCGTTCATTCCTCTACTCCTTCACTCCCCATCAACCCACTCCATCCCTGCCTCTTCCCTTTCCTCCTGTTCCATATGTTCGAATCCACTCCCCAAGATACTCTCTCAGCTACCTTCCTAAGAGAAAGGGAAAGTGAGGGAGCTCCTGCCTACTGCTCTGGGTCTCTATTTTCACAATTGGAAGCACCCAATTCCTAAATCTTCCATTGGGTTTTAGTCACTTCCTTCCCGGTCCTGCGAGTCCAAATACCTGGCTCCAGAGCCTAAAGACTTGAACACTCCAGGACCTGATAGAGAGGGGCACTCCAGTCCAAAAAAAAAAAAAAAATCAGGTTAATATTTAACCTTTAATTCCTTTAGTTTAATTCACTAGTCTTAAGTGTGTGGGTGGAAAGGATTAGATTGGGTTGGGATATTTGTATAGGAAGGTGTGAAACAGGGCTGGGTGCAGGGACAGGGCAAAAAAAATGGTGCAAAAATTATATGGAGGAGTGGAATTGCTTATGGGCTATGGAATCAGGGAGGGAAAGAAAATGAATCATGGAAACATGGAAAAATAATTAAAAAGAAAAGAAAAAATATGTGGAGGAAGGAGGGTTTAGGAGAAGGGAGCAGAGTTTTATTACATAAAATCCTGGTTTGGGGTTCATAGATATAGAGCTATGAGATACTCTGGTTCAACTCATAGGGTAGAGATCCGTCACTGGGCCTCTTCTCCTATACTCCAATTAATCAAGACTCTTCTCTAATTCTAGAATGAAGCTAGGTCGAAGGTCAACTTGTAGCTTCCTGCTACTGCTCCTCTCTGTTGCTCTGGGTCTCCTCTGTTTTCACAACTGGAAACACTCAATACAAAGAACTTCCTCTGGGTTGTGGTTACCTCTTCCCTCTGAACCCAAATACCCTAACCTTACTCCAGAACCTCGATATGCTCACATTCCCTTTCAACTCAAGGAGCAGGTTGTTGGGTAAGTTGGGGGGGGGGATTACTATTTAACCTTTGATTCCTTTGGGGGATTCTTTTGTTTATTTACCAATTAAGTTAATAACAAACTTATAAGTTTTCTGAAGTTATAGGATCCAAATTGTCTCCCTCCCTTCTTTTTCCCTCCTCCCTCTCAGAGCTGGCAAGCATTTCAATCTGGGTTATACATGTATTATTATGCTCAACATTTCTATGTTATCATAAGTCCCACAGAATTGTTCTGGATCATTGTATTGCTGAGAATAGCTAAGTCTATCACAGCTGATCATTCCACAATATTGCTGTTACTATATACAGTGTGTTACTGGTTCTGCTTATTTCACTCTGCATCAGTTCACATAGGTCTTTCCAGCTCTTTCTGAAATCATCCTGTTCATCATTCCTTATAGCACAAATGTATTCCATAACCAGTTTGATTCCCTCCCCAACCCTACCCCACTCCTCGTTTTAATTCTTTTAAAAACTCCTACGTGTGGGGGCAGCTGAGTGGCTCAGTGGATTGAGAGCCAAGCCTAAAGACAGAGGTTCTAGGTTTAAATCTGCTCTCAGACATTTCAAAACTGTGTGACCCTAGGCAATTCACTTAACCCCCATTGCCTAGCCCTTACCCTTCTTCTGCCTTAGAACCAATATAGTATTGATTCTAAGACGGAAGGTAAAGGTTTAAAAACAACTCCTAAGTGAAGTAGGTTGATTAATAGAGTCATGGAGACTAAATGAAACCATAATCAATTTGAGCTGGAAGGGACCTCTGATAGCATCAAATTCATTCTCTTTATTTTGCAGGTAAGGAAACCAAGAGAAGTAAAATTGACTTACCCAAGGTCACATAGCTAGCCAGGAGCAGTCAGTTGTTGAACACAAGTGTCCTGACTCCCAGGTCGAGGAGTGTGAATAGAACATTGGATTTAAGAACTAGAGGAGTAAGGTTCAAATCCAGCCCTGCTACTTACTACCTTTGTAGCCATTTTCTTCTTGGGGACTCCAGTTTACTCATCTCCAAAATGATGGGGTTGGACTACATGCCCTCTATGGTCCTCTCTAGCCCTACATCTAAGTTGCTGTGACTGTGCCCCAAAGTCATCTGGCTCAACAGTGTGAAGGCTATAGAAAACTGTCTTGTTACAAAGCTCTCCCTTATCTCCTGGAAGTAGTTTGTTGCTATGATGACAAGTACAGTGAGAATGGGAGAGGACAAAAATCCATTTGGCATTCATAAAGTGAGCATTCATTCATTCAGCCCCATTTGGAACAGATCTCTGAATGATTGAGGAGAACCTCAGAGCTGGTGAGCTAGGGTCCACCTTCCAGGGCTATTCTCCTTTTACCTGAAGGGTATTTCCTTCTGGATGAGCTACTTCTTTATCTTAGGGCAGCTGGAATCATATCATAGCTTTGAACTTCCCTGAGATTCTACTGGAGCAGGGGAAGAAGGACAAGTCAAGCCCATTCAAGATCTGGTCTGGAATGGATTTGTTCGTGGTGGGTGGTGGCAACATTTCCTATAGTTAATTCTCAGTGATTACACACATTATTTCCTATCTCATAAAAATTTGACTTGGAAGAAAGAGTAATCCAAGACTTCTAAATGAGGTGGCTGGACTTTAGGAGGAATTGCAGAAGACATGAGTATTTCAGGGCAGAGTAGATACAGACAAAGTTTGGGGGCCCAAGAGTTTGTTGGCTAGGCTTGATCATTACTGTGTGACCAGATCTAAGAAGGCTGGGTATTAAAATGTCCTTCCTTCTCCTCTCCTCCCAGGTTGCTGGCACAAAACACCTGCAGCTGTGTGGCTAGCAAAGGAAAAGGACTTGGCTTCTCTCTCCCATTCCAACGGCAGGTGCATGCATTTAACTTCACATCAGCCTTTGGACCTGAGGAGCTGCTGGCAGCCACTATTGCAAGAGATCAGGAATACCAAGCTTTCCAGGCCAGGTGTCAGGGGATTGGAGGGAAGGGGAAGGGAATGAAGGGTTTCTGGGAAGTGGGGAGGAGATTTCTGTAAGAAGTCTTGAGGGTGGGAGGGGATGGAGATGCCAACTCCCTCCCAGCCCCCATCCATCCAATCTGACTGTCTCCAGGGTCCAGTCCCCAGCTGACCAGATACTCATCGCTCCAGCTAATTGCCCCCTGCAGTATCCCCTGCAGGGTGTGGTAGTCCAGCCCCTAAAGACCATCTTGGTGCCAGGTAAAGTAGGTAGGGGCAGGGAAAATGAGAGGGCATTGAGGTGGAGGTGAAGGATTGTGCTCATCGGTTAGACCTGGGAGGGAGCTGGGATAGGTCTGGGAGGGGGAATCACTGATCTGAGGTGCCCATGAGTGGAGATAAGGTCATTTGGGGAAAGAACAATGGAAAGCCATGATGGGGAGAAAGGTTTATAGAATCTTAGTAGTTAGGGAAGATTATTCCTCTCTAGGGAGAAAAAAAGGAAAGTGTCTGAATGGAGACTGATATGAAATTGGGCAGGGAGAAGAGCTAAGGTCACTAGCAAATTTGTATTTGACTGAAAAAAAGTTCAAGGATCAGAGAAACCTCCAACCAAACCTGAGGTGGGTATGTGATACCCAGAGTGCCTTTCCTTTACTGTAATGAGAGGGATAGGAGTTGGAACTGGAAGGGAGAGAGAAAACCCCATGGTTGGGGGAAGACAAGAAGATGGAGGGCTAGAGAAAGCAACAGAATGAATTTCAGAGGGTCTCACCAACCTGGGAAGGTTGCCAGTGAGCCTGATGCCTATCCTCTTCCTCCTGACTCCAGGTCTGAGTCTCCAAGCTTCTGAGCAAGAAGTGTACCAGGTGAGAGAGGTGGAGGAGATAGAAGGCTGGTGGGAGCCGAAGTCCTAGGGGAGGCAGTAGATTTCAGAGGCCAGAAGGCAGAGGACTAGTAGGGAAAGGGGCAGAGGGAGGCACTTGGTGGGTGGCATGGGGCGGGGGGG
>NC_058134.1:281771728-281801329 GCF_016433145.1 Gracilinanus agilis
GGGGGGGGGGAGAGGTTGACTCTTCCAGGCAGGCTTTGATTCTGTCCCTCCCACACATCCTCAGGTAAACCTCTCTGCATCTCTTGGCACCTGGGATGTGGCAGGGGAAGTAGAAGGAGTGACACTGCGAGGGGAGGGCCAGCCAGAACTCACTCTCTCAAGCCCAGAGCTAGACCGACTCAACAGACAGCTTCAGCTGGTCACTTACAGTAGCCGGAGCTACGAGCTGGACTCAGCAGACACAGGTGGAAAAGCAGCCCAAGCTCTAGGGGTTGGATGAGACAGGAGACCCAAAATGCCTAGAGCTGTGGGAGGTGCTAGAACACCAATCGGAGCTGAGCATCTAGCTAGACAATAGACCCACAGAGCTCAGCCCTGGGAAAGGGGAGGGAAATGAAAGGGCCCTTGTTTGGCTTGGGCAGAGAGCAAGGAAGGGAGAAACCCAACCTGAAACCCTCCTCCTTCCCTCCCCAGCCCCCCCTTTACCTTTCCCCACATTAGCCACACTTTCCTTTTCACTCTCCCCAGCTCGATTCTCCACCGATGGACATGAAGCTGTCTTCACTATCCGGATCAAACATCCACCCAAACCTCGACTGTACCCACCGGGGCCTCCCCCTGAAGGAGGTAAGGTCAGACAAGAAATGGCAAGTGGGTGAGGGATGGATGGCCAGAAGAGACACCTAGAGTCTTCTTCTCCCCTCCCTCCCCCAGCCAAGTACAACATCAGTGCTCTGGTCACCATTGCCACCAAGACCTTCCTTCGCTATGACCGACTCCGAAAGCTCATCAACAGCATCCGTCGTTTTTACCCAACCATTACTGTGATCATCGCTGATGACAGCGAGCAGCCCCAGCCAGTCAGTGGCCCTCATATTGAGCACTACCTCATGCCCTTTGGCAAGGTCAGCAACAGGGTGTTACCGGCAGGGCACAGAGGCACTAATGGGTACCTCGATTGGGAGGGGGTTACAGCATTGATCCGAAGGAGATGCTGCACAGAGTTACGGAGAAGCGATGGGAGGATGGAGGAATATCTTTAGTGGCTCTCTCCTCCTGCCTCTAGGGATGGTTTGCAGGCCGAAATCTAGCTGTTTCCCAAGTAACCACAAAGTATGTTCTGTGGGTGGATGATGACTTCATCTTCACTGGACGGACCAAGATAGAGAAGCTGGTGGATGTGCTGGAGCGGACTTCTCTGGACTTGGTAAAAAAGGGATGAGGATGGAGCTTGTGGGGAGAGATTACTAGGTCAAGGGTGGAGAAAATATGGAGGGCAACTGGAAGGTGAGTGAAGCAAGTAGAGATTAGGGGAGAAGCCTTTTATATAACACCTTCTATATGCCAGGCACAGTGCTAGTTCCATACAAAATCCTGCAAGGTAGGTGCTATTATCTCCATTTTATAGCTGGGGGAAACGAGGTAAAAAGAGCTGAAGTGACTTGTCCAGATTCATACCATTAGTAAGTGTCTGAGACTGGATTGAAACTCATGTCTTCCTGACCCTAAACCCAGTGCTCTATCCACTGTGGCACCTACTGTGAAGATTAAAATTAATATACAAAATACTAAATGTTTTATTTATAAATATTTTATTAATAATAAACTAACAAAAGAGACTAACTGAACGGTACTAACCAGCTCATTCCCAGGAACCAAAGAGAAAGAGGGAGGAGTTACAGCCAACTATAAAACAATAACGTGAACACACAAACGTGGAGGCGCAGGAGAGATTAAAGGGAATTTCGGGAAAACTAAAGGACTTAATGGGGGATGAAGTCCAAGGTTCAAAATCTCCATTTATACATAAGCTACCTCTCTTTGTGGGCTAAGGATTTAATAATGAAGTTTTCCCCAGCCCCAAAGGGAGCAGAGGAAATGGGGAAGAGAGGTTCTTAGATATCTAGAAACTGGTGGTTGAGGCCAAACAGAGCTTACAATGAAAACCCAATTGCCTAACTTATTTTGGCCACAACTGGCATAAGGGTGAGTGTGAGAGGGGAGGAGGCAGAGGCAGAACAGCCTGATTTTGTGAAGATAGTGACAGGGTGGCTATAGGGGTAGAGGAGAAGAACTGTGTGGTCTGATTCCCTTAGGAACAAGAAACCCTTTAGAACCATGGCCCTCCCTGCCCTGCCCATCAGCATTCCCTTCTCTTTTCTTCCTTGGTCCTTCTCATCTTCTCTCCACGGTATCTCACTATGGCCACTCCCATTTCCTAGTGGGTAACCCTTGGCCTCCTGGGCCTCCCAATGTCCTCTGTCTCCCCAGGTTGGGGGAGCAGTTCGGGAGATCACAGGCTTCTCCACTACTTATCGACAATTGATGAGCATAGAGTCTGGGGGCCCTGGCTTGGGAAACTGCCTCATCCAAAGGCGAGGCTTCCACCACGAGCTCCCTGGTTTCCCCAGTTGTGTGGTCACTGATGGCGTTGTCAACTTCTTCTTGGCTCGGGTGGACAAGGTTCGAGAGATTGGCTTCGATCCTCGACTCAGTCGAGTGGCTCATTTGGGTATGTAATGTTCCCCTCCATGTTCCCTGTAAACTGGGGGGCTCTACCCTGGGCACTGGGTACCTGATGCTTGGTGATGAAAAGTGATTCCAAAACAGCAGGGGCTTCTACTTAAGGGAGAACCTAATGAGTAAAACTTATAGAGACAAAATGAGGCACACTGAAAAAAAATTAAAATACTGTACATACATATCTTTGGGGCTTTTTCCTTTTTCTTTTTTTTTTTAAACCCTTACCTTCCATCTTAGGATCAATACTGTATATTGGCTCCAAGGCAGAAGAGTGGTAAGGGTGGGCAATGGGGGTTAAGTGACTGGTCCAAGGTCATACAGCTAGGGCGTGTCTGAGGCTAGATTTGAAGTTTTTTTTCTTTTTTAAAGTAAAGTTTCAAGGGGCAGCTGGGTAGCTCAGTAGATTGAGAGTCAGGCCTAGAGATACGAGGTCCTAGGTTCAAATCCCAGCCTCAGACACTTCCCAGCTGTGTGACCCTGGGCAAGTCACTTGACTCCCATTGCCCACCCTTACCAGTCTTCCACTAAAGAGCCAATACCCAGAAGTTAAGGGTTTAAAAAAAAATAAAAATAAAGTTTCGGGGGCAGCTGGGTAGCTCAGTGGATTGAGAGCCAGGCCTACAGATGGGAGGTCCTAGGTTCAAATCTGACCTCAGACACTTCCCAGCTGTGTGACCCTGGGCAAGTCACTTAACCTCCATTGCCTACCCTTACCACTCTTCTGCCTTGGAGCCAATACACAATATTGACTCCAAGATGGAAGGTAAGGATTCTAAAAAAAAAAAATAAAAGTTTTATTGACCTCTTTTGTTTTTCTGTCTAAAATATCCCTGCTACCTTACCCCACATCTTCCTTTATGACAATGAATTTTTTAGAAGCAGGGCAAGAACTAACCAAGTCACCCAGATTGTTTTCTATTATCTATGATGTTCCTCCCCTTAGTTCTCTACTTTTGGCAAAGAAATGAGGAAGAAGCCTTTTGTCTCTTCTTTGGAGCCAGTCTTGGTTATTATCATTTCAAAGCATTGCTTCTGCTTTACTTTCCCTTTTCCAGGTTGTACTCATATATATAACTTTCCTGATTTCACCTTACATCAGCTCACATGACTTCCTGTTTCTCTGTATTTGTTACATTTTTTACAGTACGATAATAGTCTCCACATTATTCTATCATGATTTGTTTAGCAGTTGTTCAGTTGTCGGAATATACACAGGGAATTAAAAATGCCCCTGAAAGGCAGCCTGTAGGTATTGATTCTTTTTTATAAGGTTTGTCCAGTGCGGTAGAGTGAAGGTTCATTTATCACTGTATCCACAGGGCCTATTTCTAGATCTTGTCTAGAGTGTGCTCGTGCCTCCCCGATCTGACCGAGGACTTTTCCCCTTTTCCTCCTTTCGCCTTATATGTTCAGTGTTTCTCTCCCAAGAACCCAACTCTGTCCTTAGAGCCCTGGAGTATGAATGCGAGTGACCCTCCTCCCACTACCTCCTGCACCCTAGGTCCCTAGGCTTGAAGTCCAAAGAATTCCTCTATATTTAATAACCTCAATGGTTTATAGACACCTGCACCCTTTTTTCCCTTCTCTTTTTTTTTTCAACCAGACCTGTGCTTTCTTCAGTATAGAAACTCCCAATGTGGAACCAATGCCAATTGGTGTCTACTCTACAATTTATAACCTTAGAAAGTTGCCAGGGGCACCTAGAGGTTATTATTGGCCTAAGATGATGGTCTATGTCAAAGGTAGGATTTGAATCCAAGTCTTTTTTGGCTCTGAGGCCAGCTCTATAGCCATTAAACCCTTCTGCATATTTTTCTATACATATATTTAAACACATGTTCCATATAAAAGCAAAATAACCCTTCCGAGGGAGGACAGGGCATTTCAACTCTCCAGCAACTCTCCCCACTAAGGTGGGAGACACTCAGCTTCCAAGAAGAGAGATGTGAAAATCAAGAGGAGGGAGAGCTAGCAATCTAATCTGATGCCTTCTCACAAAGAATTTTTCCCTCTTCTCCCCCGAGTCTTGCCCTCTTTTCCCCAAGGTTTAGGCGAGAGCGATCAATCATCAGTTGCAAGGCTGTCCCAGCCAAGAGAAGGTCTTGTTGGTTTTTTTTTTTTTTTAATTTTGCCAATGCCTTTGGTTTTTGTTTTGTTTTTAATATCATGGTCATTTCCAGATGAACTCCACCCCAAATGAGCCTTCCTTTGTAACAGCAAAACAACAACAACAACAAAAACCAATCCATTAAACAAAACTGCTGTAGCCACCCTTCTGACAGATATCCCTGGATGTTCCAAAGAAAGGAGCAGCGTGCATTTCCTTTTCTCTTCCATTGGGCCAGTATTGGCCATCATAATCTATGTTCAGTTTTATTTGATTGTTCTTTTCCTTTATTTTGACCCAGGTGGCAGCATGTGTCTTATCATTTCCCTGGTTCTACTTCTGCATAAATTCAGACAGTTCTCATATTTCTGTGAATTCCTCATTTGTTGTCCTGAAATAACTTGACTTCCTATTATCTGCTCCAATTTGTTCAGCCATTGCCCCACAGATGGGCACCTATTTTGCTGCTAGTACCTTTCTAGCAGGTCTTAAATTTACAAAAGACTTTCCCCTGGCACCTTGCTTTCCTATCCATCTGACACTCAAAACAACTTATGACAGATGCAGTTATCCCAGCTTTATGGTTAAAGAAATGGCCTCCAAGATGTTATGGTCTTGAGGGCAAAACTTTCCTGGAACACAGACCAAAAATTCCCCACTACCTTGGCCAAGTCTGGTGATTTGTTCTTCTGGAAGGCTCCTACCCTTCACAGCCTCTCTCAATGTCTCCCTCTTTTTTCTTTCTCCCTTATTTCTTCCCCCCTCCCAGAATTTTTCCTGGATGGACTTGGCTCCCTTCGGGTAGGCTCGTGTTCTGATGTCTTGGTGGATCATGCATCGAAGGTGAAACTGCCATGGGTACCTTGGGGAACTGAGGCAGAGATTTACGCCAAATATCGATATCCTGGGGCCACAGATGAGAGCCAGATGGCCAAACACAAACTGCTCTTCTTCAAACATCGTCTCCAGTGCATGACCTCAGATTGACTGGCTCAGTAAGCATAGAAATGGCTGATGTGATGGACATAGTGGCTGCCTGGCTGCCCAACTGCCCCTGGGACTGTTATGATTGAAAATATGAGTCTAGCCATAGATTTGTAATCTTTATTAATCAGAAAGGAGAAGGAGAGAAGGATGAAAGAGAGAGTGGAGGTAGATTACTTTTAGGGAAGATTTCCCTATTCAAGCTTCTCCATTTACTTGATGTTCCACAGCAGCCATGTGGGGCCCCCAGCCAGCACCAACATGGAAGTTGAGTGACTGAAATCTGAGAGGCTGCAATCCTGTCTGCCTCAGTTTATCAAACTTTCTTTCGGCCCACTGACTCTCCTTCACACCTGGTTAGCCAACTATCACCCAGGGGACATCCAGCCTGCCTCCTGCCTTGTTGTCCCCTACCTCAATTGCTGGCTTTTCCTGCTGACTACGGAAGGCATCAGAGTTTCGATTCTATCCTCTTGATCCTTCAATGATTTCCTTCACACAAAACACTTGGAACAGACCTGTTTGCAGAATCTAGTCACAACTTCTGTTAATTGCCCTGCTGATCATGCTGTGATTCACCTCTCAAGGACTATTCAAAGACTACCCAGCTCTTCCCGGATCTTGACAGAATCCCAGGATGACCTCCCCAATAGCCAAAGGTACAACTGGAGCTGTGACCCCACCTCTTTACCAATTCAGTGATAGCCCCACCTCATCAGTGCTAAACCCTCCATCCCCTATTCTTATGGAAAGAATAATAGGGTACCATTAATAACCCTTCTAGTGCCAAAGAGCCTGAGGGTTTCTGAGAGCCAAATGGAACCCACCCCCCAAGTAGAGACTGCCCCAATCTCCTTAAGAGCAGAGGCTCCAGATATGCACCATCTTCCCTCTTTGTGCTGCCCTCTGTGTCTCTGGACCAAAATTCTATGAACCATATCCAGTTCTCCCCACCCCGCCCCCAGGAGAATTTTGATCTTGGAGATAGGTCTGCATAGGTCTCGGGGATGCTGTCCAACAAGTCAGCAATGTTGTAATCAGAGCTAGCTTTGTCTCTTCAGGATCAAGGTGGGGGAAAGGGGTCTCTAAGAGATATCTGTTGGAGTGTTCAGACTCCAAGCCAAGCTAGAAAGGGCGGGCACTTATGGTAATCATGGAAAAGCTAATTTTACTTTATTGAAAACATAAATAAAAAGGGAGGCCCACCCTGGTTTTTCCCTCAGTGGCCATAATTTCTCCCCAACTATATGTGGGCAGTGTTCCTGGGATTCCTAATATGTACAGCTGCCAAGTTCAAACCCAGACCATACAGGTCTTTGAGGCCAGAGGTTCCTATAAAGAGAAAAGGGTACATCAGGAGAGAGTGAAGGAAAGCGTTCTGGAGACCTCCCTCCTACCTTCCCTATCCATGCTGGGCCTGAGAACTGATAATCATCCTCCCCAGTGAGATTCTAGGTGGGGAAGCAGGGTAGGGAATTATGTTCTGAAAGATCCTCAGGTCAACTCATCCCCACTTGAGCCCTCTTTTACGAAGTGTAAGTCCACTCTCTTGCTCATTCCTTCAACTTCCATTCTCCCCCTCTGTATCTACCTCATCAGTTTTTGCATCCCAGGCATCCTCCCATGCTCCCTTACTTTGGGGCTCCCCAATTCTCCCTTCTTCATACACTGACTGCCCCCCCCCTCGGCCATTCCTTATCCCATTGTCTAGTTTCTTTTTCCTAGCCCTCTCATTTTCCCTCAGACCACCTTCTCTTTTCCTTCCACTATCTTCCTTCCACTAGCCCCTCCTACCCAGATCTTTACCAGACTCTCCAGTGCATGGGCAGCCGCATCTTGGACGCTCACAAAAAGTTGATCTGGAGTCAATACGTCCAGGAGCCCAGCCCTGGTTAGTGTCCGAAGTACAGGGGCTGTACCAGCAGAAAGGATGATCGAAGCTCCAACTCTGGCCTCCTCCTCATCCCCATCCCATAATTCAAAGCATTTCCAGTCCTCCCCAATTCTAAGCATCTTACCATTGCACTGAGCCAAAAGGAGGTGAATTCTGGCTGCACTGCACTGACTAGCCAGCTAGGGAAGGGGGGAAAGAGTTTTAAGATGGTTAGAAAAGGACTCGCCTGCTACTTTTAGGACCAGCTTCAGTCATGATTCACTTCCCTCCCCTGCCATCTCATCCCTTCTTGGCTCCTACAACTCCTCTTTTCCATTTCTGGAACCATAATGAAATCAACTGTCATTGAGTACAGTATGTTAATCTATGCCCCTGCTACTCCTCTCAGCCACCATTCCTTTTAACTTTCCAAATCAAAAGATCCTTCCCTGGCCAGAGTTTCCCTAATTGTCTCCATATTAGAATGGAAGCCCCTTGAGGGCAGAGACCGTTTTCTATTTCTATTTGTATTCTTGGCGCTTAGCACCATGCTTAGAACATAGTAAGCGCTTAATAAAACTTTTTAAAAAGTAATCCATCTATCCCTCTAGCCACCCCTTTCCAACATGCATGGACATACCTGTACCAACTCCCGGGCTCCAGCTACATCCACAAAGATGATACCACTACAGTCCAGGATGACAACTTGAATAAGCTCAGCTCCTGGAAGTGCCAATGGCATTTTTATGACCTCTCTCGTGCCACCCCATCTTCCCAAGTTAACTTTCTCATCTTACCTGTCTCAGGTGATCCATGTAACTTTGCAGGTTCCTAGGAAGAAAAGAGAGGTCACCAGCCTCAGTTTCCAATGAGTATACATTAGTTCTCTATACACTTGGGCCTGCCCTTCATCTGATCTGTAATATATGCCCCTTAAACATTCACCTAGTCCTGCCTCCTCACCTCTTCTTGCCTCTCCAGTCCCAGCAACTGTGCCATACTTCTACGAAACTTGCCTCTGGTTCCAAAATAGAGCGGTGCAGGGTATCTGAAGATTCGTAGTCCAGGAACCTGACAGAGCTGGTCAAAGTAGTTGCAGGATCAAAGAGTCAATAAAATTCTAAGATAATTTGTCTCTCATTTTCTCTACTTCCTCTTGCCTACCTTAGAACTTTCTCTGACTGGACAGAAGAGTTCTCTTCCCTTTACTTGTCCAAGCACCAGACACTGTATCCTGGGGATCATATGGAGAGGAAAATGGTAAAAAGATGCAAAATCATCAATATCTTTAGAGCAGGAGTTCCTACTCTTGGGCATATTCTCAGAGAGAATCAAATACAGAAACCCAACTTATCAAAAACTGAACTCTGTATCTTTCCTCCAAAACCTTCTCTTTCTAATTTCCATACTAAAGTGTCCTGGAGCCAGCTCTGACCAGTAGAAGAGACTGCTGATCTCTCTCTCAAAACCCTCACCTTCTGTTTTAGAATATAAGTAAACTAAGCTGTAAGGGCCACGGCAATGGGGATTGAGTGAGTTGTCCAAGGTCCATACAGCAAGTAAGTGTCTGAGGCCAGACTGAACTCAGGATCTCCTGTCTCCCAGCCTGGCTATCAATCCACTGTGCCACCTACCTGCCCCAAATGTGAGCATTTACCCCTCAGAAATCAGGCTTGATTTATTGTTTTGCTGATTGTCTAAGTAAATGTTAATAATGCAGATTAAACTTTTACGTTTATTAAAAGGGTGAGTGTATACAACTACCACTCCCATCATTCCCAGAACCCAGTCGTTAAATGTTTACCAGTATGCCTACATATTGCTCTTTAAACATTATTTGAACTAAGCAGGAAGTCAACAGAAGCCTCAGAGAATGAAATCATCACAAGATTAAAGGCCTAGTGACGGTTTGCAAAGTGCTTTACATCCATTATTTCACTTGAGACTCATGTCACCCCCTACCTAATATTGTCAAGGTCACCACCATTGTCCCAGTAACCCAGACTTAGAATCTAGGTGGCATCCTCATCTCCCCACTATTTCTTACCCACCAATATCCAATAAGTAGCTAAATCCTGTAGTTTCTACTTTTGAAACATCTCTGGTGTAGAATCCCTTCTCTCCATCATCCTTGTGTGGGGCCTCATCACCTCATGCCTTGACTGTAATTGCCTGCAGGTTAGCCTCCTGCCTTAAGTCTCTCACCACTCCAACCCATTTTCCACTAAGCTGCCAAACTGATCTTCCTAATGGTTCACTACATCACACTCTCCCAATTGAATAAACTCCAGTGATTACCTATCACCTTGAGGATCAAAAAGAGAGTTCTCCATTTGGCTTGAAAGACCCTTCGGAACCTGGTGCCTCCTCTCTTTCCAGTTTCCTTCCACTCTCCTCCCTTCCTTGTACTCTTCAATCCAGTGACACTAACCTAGCCTCCTTGTTCTTCCTCATACATGACACTCCATTTCCCAAGTGTTTTTCACTGGTTGGCCTTCATCCACACCTGGAATGTTCTTCCATCTCCTAGCTCCCCTGGCTTCTTCCTTCAAGGGTCAATTAAAGTCCCACCTTTTGAAAGAAGCTTCTTCCAGTGCCCTCTAATGCTAGTGCCTTCCCTTGAAGATCCCTTCAGTTTATTCTGTATATATTGTGTCCTTCCGTAATTGCTGGCATATCATCTCCCCTCTTAGACCATGAATGACTCAAGAACAAGGACTGGCTTTTGTCTTCCTTTCCTCCAGCACTTAGTGCAGTGCCGAACACATAGCAAGTGATTAGTAAATGCTAAATGACAGCTAAATGTCTGCTATATTGATATATGCTAAAATGCCTGTGACAGTACTTCTCTGAGTGGGTCAAGAACTGGAAATAATGTGGGTGTCCGTTATTCGTAGAGTGCCTGGAAAAACTATGGTTCAGGGATGGAATGGAATATTGTTGTGCATCAGGCACAGAAAGAGATGATTTCCAGGCTGGAAACTGAGCTCAGCCAATGGCGAAATGGTTAGAGTAGAGTAGGCCCCTGAGGGAAAGAAACCCCCTTGGGGGACGGGGGAGGGAAAGGGAGCACTCTGGAGACAGAGCAGCCCTGTGGGAGAGGGTTACATGCAATGTCAGACTATGAAGAGAGCTTTTGTTCTTAGAGAGGGAATATTAAAAGGAAATGGGGTCCAGAGATGGGAGGTCCTGGGTTCAAACATGACCTTGGACATTTCCTAGCTGTATGACTGAGCTAGTCACTGAACCCCCATTGCCTAGCCCTTGCTGCTCTTCTGCCTTAGAATCAATATATAGTATTGATTCTAAGACAGAAGGTAAGGGGTTTAAAAAAAAAAAAAAAAGTAAAGGGGTGGGGCAGTGCATCTAGGTGAATCAGTGGATTTAGAGCCAGGCTTGGAGACAGGAGGTCCTAGGTTCAAAACTATCTTCACACACTTCCTAGATGTGGGACCTTGGGCAAGTCACTTAACGCCAGCTGGCAGCCCAAAACTTAGTATCAATTTTAAGACAGAAGGTAAGGGTTTTTTAATATACTGAAGTAGATATAGATAAATGATGATGAATGAAAGACTTGCATAAACAGATATAGAGGTCAATGAGCAGGAATAAAAGAATAATATACCCAATGACTACACCAATTTACCCAGAGGGGAAATCACTAAAAAGAAGTTGAAGTAATGGAAAAATCAGTAAAGGTCCTGGAGAAGAGAGAAAGAATTATACTTCCTCTCTGACAATAGAGAGGTGGGGGAATATTAGGGCTGACCATCATATACCTTGCCAGAAGCAGTCTCTACCAGGCATTTTTGCTTAATTACTTTTCTTTGTAGAAAGAGAAAGTTCAGTGCAGGAAACAGAACAACTGTGATAAAGATAAAAGGCATCAGCAGAAAAAAGGAAAGCAACAGGACTTGGGGTGGCTGAATCAACAAGCAGCAAAGGGTTCCAGAGTTCTTAGCCACAGATGGTAGGTAAGTGAAGGTCAGACAACTTCTCAGAAGGAAATTACAGGGGTTCCTTTGCTGGCTCTGGGTGCAAGACTTTGGTTGTCCATACACAGATCCAGGTGACAGTCCTGGGTCTTGGTGAAGAAGACCACTAGCACACACCAGTGCTTGCAGCCACAGAAGAACTGGGGACCCTGGTCACATTTCCAAAGTACAAAAGAGTGCTGCTGGTTCCTCATAGATCATAGCACAGGCCAGAAGAATTTTAAATATATCACTCCTTAGAAACTTATAGATCACTGGAGCTAGCACAAAGAAGCTGAAGCTTGGAACTGCTCCCTTCACCACAGTTACAGAGCCCAACATTAGCTGGGGAATTTTTTTACTTAAAAGAAAAGAAAAATACAGGGAAAAGAGCAACCAATTACAAACAAAACTCAACATAGCAAGTTATTTTGGTGACAGAGAAGACCAAAACAAACTCAGAATGAAGCAATAAAGTCAATACTGTTACATCCAAAGCCTCCAATAAAAATATTAATTGTTCTCAAGTCCAAAAAGAATTAGTGGAGGGGCACAAAAAGGATTTTAAAAATCAAATAAGAAAAGCAGAAGAAAAATTAGGGAGAGAAATGAGAGTGATACAGGAAAATCATTAAAAAGTCAACTGCTTGGTAAAGGAGGTACAAAAAAGTACTGAAGAAAAAGTAGAATTGGTAGATTGAGAACCAGGTCTAAAAATAGGAGGTCTTACGTTTAAATCTAGCCTCAGACACTTCCTAATTTTGTGATCCTAAGCAAGACACTTAACCCCCATTGCTTAGCCTTTACCATTCTTCTGTCTTGTAACCAATACATAGTTTTGGTGGAAGGTAAAGGCTTTAGAGGAGGGGAAAAGTAGAATTGGCCAAATGGCAAAGGAGGTACAAATGCTCACTCAAGAAAATCATTTCTTAAAAATTAGAATTGTGCAAATGGAAGCTAATGACTCCATGAGACATCAAGAAACAAAGTCAAAGGAATGAAAAAAGGGGGCAGCTGGGTAGCTCAGTAGATGAGAGCCAGGCCTAGAGACGGGAGGTCCTAGGTTCAAATCCGGCCTCAGACACTTCCCAGCTGTGTGACCCTGGGCAAGTCACTTGACCCCCATTGCCTACCCTTACCACTCTTCTGCCTTGGAGCCAATACACAGTATTGACTCCAAGACGGAAGGTAAGGGTTTAAAAAAAAAAAGAAGAAGGAAAATTCTAAATATCTCATTGAAAAATCAACTGACCTGGAAAATAAATCTAGGAGAGATCATCTAAAAATTATTGGACCACCTGAAATCCACGATTAAAAAAAAAAAAAAAAAAAAAAAAAAGCTTGGGGCAGCTAGGTGGCTTAGTAGATTGAGAGCCAGGCCTAAAGACAGGACATCCTGGGTTCAAATCTGGCACAGCAGGTAGATACCATGGTTGGAGTCTCAGGTCCTGGCCTTATACACTTCCTTGCTGTGTGAACCTGGGTAAGTCACTTGACTCCCATTGCCTAGCCCTTACCACTCTTCTACCTTAGAACCAATATACAGTATTGATTCTAAGATGGAAGGTAAGGGTTTTTATTTAAAAAACAAACCACAAAGTTAAATATCATCTTTCAAGACATTGTCAAGGAAAACTGCCCTGAAATTCAAGAACCAGAGGGTGAATTAGAAATAGAAAGAATCCACTAATCACCTGAAAGAGGTCCCAAAAGGATAACTCCCAGGAATATTGTAGCCAAGTTCCAGAACTTTCAGGTGAAGGAGAAAATTTTGCAAGTAGCCAACAAGAAACAATTCAAATATCATGGGTCAGCAGTCAAGACAACACAAGATTTAGCAGCTTCTGCATAAAAGGATCAGAGGACCCAGAATGTGATATTCCAAAAGGCAAAGGAGCTAGGAGTCAACCAAGAATCATTCAGCAAAACGAAGCATAATTCTTCAGGGGGAAAATTGGGTATTCAATGAAAAGAAAGTCTTTCAAACATTCCTTATGAAAAGATCAGAGCTGAAGGGAAAATTTGATTTTCAAATATTAGACTTAAGAGAAGTATGAAAAGATAAACAAGAAAGAGAAATTAAAAGACAAACTATTTGCATCCCTACATGGGAAAATGATTCTTCTAACTCCTAAGAATTTTATCATTTACTAGGGCAATGAGAAGGAGCATTCATAGAAAGAGGGCAAGGCTGTGAGGTGAATATGATGGGATAATATAAAAAAATTAAGTTATGAGAAAGAAGAATGCATTGGGAAGAGGGGAAAAGTAAAAATAGATTGTAGTAAATTATCACACTTAAAAGAGACATAAAAGAGCTTTTACAGTGGAGGGGAAGATGGGGGAAATGAGGAGGAGAGTGTTTGAACATTACTCTCATTGGAATTGACTCTGTGAGGGAGGAACACACATAATCAATTAGGTATAGAAATTTCTCTTACCCTATAAGAAAGTAGGAGAGGAAGGGAATCAGAGAAGCAAGGTGGGACTGATAGAAAAAAGGGCAAATTGGAGAGGGTGGTGGTCAAAAACTAAACAGGGGGAAATAGGATGGAAAATAATATGCAGTAATCATAATTGTGCTTAATTTTTTTACAAGTCTCTCTAATAAAGGCCTCTTTTCTTAAATGGAGAAATTAGTCAAATATATAAGAATACGAGTCATTCCTCAATTGATCAGGGTTCAAAGGATATGAACAAAGTAATTAAAGCTCTCTATAGTTGTGCCCCCAAAATGCTCTAAATCACTATTAACTAGAGAAATGCAAAATAAAACAACTCTGAGGTACCATCCCCTACTTATCAGATTGGCTATTATGACAGAAAAGGAAAATGACAAAACTTGGAGGGGATGTGGGAAAATTGAGACACTAATGCACTGTTGAGGGAGTTGTGAACTGATTCAATCACTCTGGAGAGCAATTTGGACCTATGCCCAAAGGATAATAAATGATTTTAATGAAATACTATTGTGCTGTAAGAAATGATGAACAGGAGGAACCCAGAGAAACTTGGAAAGACTTACTTGAACTGAAGCAGAGTGCAATGAGTAGAACTAGTAAAACATTATACAGTGACAAGAATACTGTACAGTGAGCAACTGTAGCTATTCTCAGCAATACAGTAATCTAAAATAATCCCAAAGGACTCATGATGAAAAATGCCATCTGCTTCCCAAGAAGGAACTGATGGAGTTGGAACCAAAGCAAAGTTTTTCCACTTTCTTAATTTTGGGAGGTTCAAATTTCTTTCCACAAAAGGGTTAATATGGAAAACTTTTACATGATTGATTGCATATGTAAAATCTATATGAGATTGCCTACTATCTTAGGGTGGGGCAGGTAGAGGAAGAGAAGGAAAGAATTCAAGACTTGAAATTCTTTTTCCAATGTAATTGGGGGGGGGGATAAAATGAAATTATAAAAGAAAAAAAAAAGAAGAAAAGGGAAGGTGTTCATTTAGGAAAGTATGACATATTCAGATCTGACTATCTGGCAAATTTAAAGCTCCCTTCCATACCCTACCTCTGTGTCCGGCAAACTACAGTCATCATGGAGAAGATAACACCTATGGCGAGGCCCAAGTCCACACTCAAAGTCACTACAGCAACCCATGTGACCAGCCACACAGTCTGTCAAACATGGGTGGGGAAAGAGCAAACACAAGGAAGTCATGGGTGACCAGCCACATCAAGTTAAGGAATCTAGGGCTAAAAGACTGTCAGGTCAGGGCTTTGGGGTCAGGATGGAAGAAAGTGAGTAGAGGAAGTGGGAGATTTGGAATGGGGGGGTGTTTGTTCATGAAGGGGTGCAGCAGTTGTACAGGCAAGGGAACTTAGAGTGGGACAACTACAGCTCTGAGATCATCATGACACCTGGAAGAGTTTTAACCCTCCCCCTACTCCTCCTCTCTGGTAAACCATAAGTTCATTTAGGGAGTTGCTGCAGGACTTAGGTTAAAAAGGGAATCAGTACCAGGAACAATCACAATTAGCTAGGGGAAAGGTTTTGTGGATTTGTATTGAACTGAATTCATCTGAGTTGGGGAGGCTGAGGGACCCTGGTTCAAGTCTCTCACAAAATCCATCTTGCTGATGTGCCACAGCTGGGGCAGCTCCTGCATCTGGAAGAACATCTGGCGCATGCTGGAAATGTTGATGCAGGCAAGGACAGCCTGGGATTGGGAAGAAGAGAGCTCAGTGTCTTTACTGCATCTCAGTATATCTTCAACCTGTCCCACAATTCACTCACTACCTTGGGCAAATAGTAGAAAAGAGGTCCCAACCACAGGAGCACAGACAGGACAACTGCACAGGAGAAGAAGCCTGCAAGCTAGAAGGGAAGGAAGAATGTAAGGCCAGGGAAGAAGGGAACTGCTCCTCTGATCCCCATAAACTTCCTGACACCTGTGTGCATCTTCTAGCAGCCTCCCTTTTCCTTGACTTGGATGTCTCTCCACACCCTTTACTGTGGTGCTTCTCTTCCATCTTTCCTATCTAGATATACCAACACCTCCATCTGCTTCATTCTTTGACCTAAGAATCCCCCATCCCCCTCACTTGGGTGATGTCCCTCCCGTCACCTCTCCAGCCCTTGGTGATCTCCACCCTTACCTGTGTGTGTCCCCCTGCATCCACTAGCAAACTGGTTGTAGCTAATGAGGCTGAGTTGGGGAAGCAGGAGAAGAGTGAGGAGACTAGGTTGGAGACACCATGAGCCAGGAGCTCCTGGAGGCGAGGGGAGTATTAGGGTTAGGATGAGCGGCTTGTAATCAGACTAGGATCAGATGGGGGTGGGCGTAGAGAGGTCTGAGGCACACCTGGTTGGGGTCGATGGTATAGCTGTGCTTGTCTGCATAGATTGAAGCCAGAGACACCGACACAGCAAAAGTAACCAGTGCGATTGGAAGGGAGTAGGCAAGAACCAGGGGCATGGTAGACAGAGATGGTATCAATGGTTGGGGGAACCTGGAGAAGAAGAGATTTGTGGCAGAACTGATTGTAGTCAGAATGGAAGTGGTCTGAAGAGCCGGAGACTCCTTTGAAGAGTCTGAGGGACAAGGTTTGAGTTGAGGAGATGTCAGGATGGGTTAGAAGGCAGGCAGCCTTGGAGTCTGGGGAAGCTGGAAAGAGGGATGTATTCTTGAGTGGGAGAAGGGTTGGGGATAGAAAGGCAACACTAGGAAGGAGTGTGCCAGGGGCCTCTTCTGTCTCACCCAACTGGCAGCGACCCAACGATTTGTACATTGTATCTCGTGTCCAGAGAAGAGGTAAAACAGAGAAGAGAGGCCAAGAGCACCTGAGGAGGAAGAGGAGGAGGGATGGAGCCTCTTCAGGAGGAACGGCTAGGTCTCATTTTAGGTTGCAGATCCGAGAGGGTACAGGACTCAGGGGAGGGAGAAGAGTAGTCCTCTCACCATGAAAACCTCTCCTGGGATCGGAGTAGGCAGCCTGTCTCGAAATCTCACGTTCAGTTCTTTGACTGGCACCAGGAGCGCCAAGCTAAGGGCCGAGATGGTCAATTCAGCCGGACTGCTCTGTGGCAGCGCAGTAAGCACCGCGGCCAGCGTCTGCGGTGGAGGGGCGTATTAACCGGGCCTCCCTCCCTGCACCCCTGACGCAGCCCTCCCTTCGGCTCTTTTCCACGGAGCACCATCGCTCTAGCCATGCTCTTCTTCCTTCCAGCTCTCCTGATCCACTTGGACTCACGTCCCCCCTCCCCGCCAGCCCCAGCCCCAGAACCGCCCCAACACGCGGCATCTCCTTCCGCAGGGCCCCTGAAGCCCCTTCCTTCTTTTCCACCTTAAAGAGGGCAAAGAAGCCGATCTGCCGGGGGAAGGGCAATCCTAAGAGGCTCTGCAGCTGGGACACAAGCACGTGCACCGCGGCCCCACTGGTGAGAGCCTTGACCACGGGCTCCGACAGGAAGGTGGACAGGAAGCCGAGCTGCAACGCGAACATCCCTAGCTGCCAGGGGCGGAGGAATGGAGGAAGACTGGGAGTCATTGGAGTGGCAAGAGGAGGGGGCCAAGGAAGGTCATTCGAATCTCATTTTCATCACTCTCTTTTCTACTGTGGTCCTTCAAGCGAAAGAAGTTGGGGAGGGAAATAGCTGTCTCGGATCCCCAATGAAATGCCCACCCAACCACCCAGGCACCGGAGACCAGATCTCTGGGCTCTCTTTCTCCTCCTCCTTCAACATTCTTCCCCATACCACGGGCCTCTTTCTACCTTCTCACCTAAAGCAGGTCCCCGGGCATCCCGTTCCCCGCCCCCAGTTTTCCCGTTGACCTCCCCACCTCCCTCACCATCAGCACCCCGCTCCAGAAGGCGATTGCCGCCGCCGCCCCAACCCTCTGCAGGTCCAGCTGCATTTTCTCAGTCGCGCTCAGGTTGCCTCCGGGGGCCTCTGGGACCAGGCTCTCTACTGCTGAACCTGTCATAAGGCTGAGTACCGCAAAGGTCCCTGCAGTAAGAAGAGGGGGAGCTCAGAGGGAGATGTGGAAGATTACAGGGAGAGTAAAATCTTGGGTGCAGAAATCGGAGAGCTTCTTCTCTACCTTCACCCACTGAATCATCCTCCTCCCTCCCCCCGCCCCTCCCCCGCTCCAGCTACTAGAAGGACTTGGTGGCAGAAGCCACAGGGGAGCAACGCTCCATTAAACGAGCAAGAGGTTGGCGCCACCAGCTGGCGGGAAGAAGGAGGAAAAATCTAAAAGTTCTGTGACTAGCATCTACATTTAAGGTTTAGGGATTGAGTGGGAAAGAATCTAGGAAGGGCCCTGGGGCTGTCTGGCAAAGCCGCTGGCCCATCCCACCAACTACTCGCTACTCTTCAGAGACCCAGAAAGGCCGACTTTGATGTTCATTTTAAGCTATATAGAAATATCAAGGAAAGAAAATACAATTCTGTAATCGTTTGGGTTCACGGGACCCACGGACCACAGGAGAGCCAGACTGAGTGGAAATGGTCCCAAGCCTTAGTAGGGATGAAATTTCCACCCATTTCTACTCTCCCTAGGAACTACAGTGGAATGTAAGCTTAAGGGCATAGCATGGGAGGGCCTCTGGATCACTCACCAGTGGACAGGTGTCTTCCAGTGCCCAGAAAGGTGTAAATGAGGACAGGAAAAAAGGAGGTATATAGTCCAAACACAGGGGGCACCGAAGTTAGGAGAGCAAAGGCCATACCTGGCAGGGGGAGAGATGGAGGGGTCACCTTAGGGTATCCAGTCACATCAAACGTCAGAGGCTTCTTATCCCCTGCTCTCAACAAAAGGAGAAATGTGGCCCTGATCTTAAGGATCTCTTAAGTATGCTTAAATGGGTACTGATAGCTAACCTGCTCAGCCGGGCCCAAAGTGTGGATTAAGCTTACTGAAGGAGACCAGGGAGGCACCCTTGGGCTTCTTGACAATTCCCTCAACCAGAACAGGTAAATGACTTCTCCAAGGTTTGGGGCAGAGGGGGAGGTAAAGAGAAAGCTAAAGGATCTGATGGAAGGTGCCCCATATCCAGTCCCCCAAGCCTAGAGGGATGGTGTTGTCAAAGGGGCTGCACCCTAATCGAGGTTCCATGCGCTTCATTCTCCTTGATATATCTCCAATCTCCGGGATCCCTTCTACCCGCTTGGGGGCTCAACTCCCCGCAACTTCCCACCTTCTCCCAGAAGATCCTTCTAGTTCTGACAGTCCCCTCACCCTGCGGCACATGCACTACTCCCACGGTGACTCCGGCTACAGCGTCTCCAAGCAACCAGGTCCTCCAGGGGTACCAGGGCAGCCAGGTTAAAGGAGGGAACCGGGCCCGGAGCAGCCTCCACGCCTCCCTCTTGGAGCAGGTCCGGAACAGCTTGTCCCGAAAGCCTCGTAGCAGCTGATCGGGGAAAGGATCTAGACCCTGCTCGGCGCCCCCAAAGTGCTTCTGGAACAGTGCCTCAGTAAGAGGACTCAGGACGCCAGACACTGCTTCGGACCCAGGACTGGCCACGGGGTCCGACTCCTCTCCCAACACCGGACAGGACACAGTGCTAGACGACTCACTCATCCTGCCCTGCTCTACCCTCCTCCTGCAGTCCGGGTTTATGTACCCCTCCATCCCGTACCGCTGAACCCCGCCCAACGTTGGGGGGGGGACCCCTAGCTCCGCCTTCTCGGAGCACCATACAATCAAGGGCTAGGGAGGGGTACATCTCCCCTGGGAATCCTATCTAGGGGCGGGGAAGAGATCCTGGAGAACCGCTCTAGGGGAAGAGGGGGAGAGTGGTACAAATGTCCTATTCTCTCTGTCCTTCCCCATAACTTCAGTTATCATGGAGAGAGAAATAGAAGCTGCACAAGAAGAATAGCGGTCCTCGGTGCATTAACTATCCTTCTTTCTCTTTTCTTTTTTCCTTGCAAGGGAGCCATACAGGAACTCGGAGAAGGGAGCAGTTCAGATATCTTCCCCCTCCCCCCATCTCCCCACGCAGCCACAGTTTTCCCGAGAGGAAAAGGAGGGGGAAATCATTCGTCCACTCCCAGGCAACCCCCAAATTCAGGAACAAAGGGTCAGGGAACAGTCCCAAATGCCTCCCCTACATAGCTGGGGGCAAGGGGGGGGTGTAGTATGGACACCAAGTTCTATTTTTTTGAGGAGGGATGCCCAAAGGACAGGTAAGCTAATGTAGGCCCTGTTCGTTTTGATTGAGTCACCAGTTTGGGTAGGATTTCTTTTATTGAAGTTTAAATGTGACTGTAAAGAAGACACTATCCTTTAGAGTAGACCATGTGTCCCTGACTTGAATTTCTCCCTGCTTGAATTTCACTTTGGGGAAATGAGGAGGGAGGGTAGTAGCTGGGGGCCCAAGAAGCACTCTGAAGATAACCCTCAGCCTTCCCTAGATCCAGACTCTTGGACACCATTCTTGGTCCTAGAGAAACCCCTTTCTTTCTCAGTCTTCCTGAACCTCCGGCCTAGGTCTATAATCCCACTTCTGCTCCAACCTAGAATGGCCTCTGAAACTCCCAAGCTCAAGAACCCCTAAAACCGCAACCAGTCACCCTCTGGCCTCCCAAAGTCCCTGGCCCCAAAACCCTGGGGGTCGGGTGGGGCTAGGGCGGCCTCTCTTGGCTTCAATTCCTTCTATTGTTTCCTTTACTTCTTATCGGGCCTGGCGTCCTGTTCACCCTCCTTAAGACCCCTCCTCCCATTGTCAGCAGGAGAGGGGCATAAGGTCCAGGCCCAAAGGGAGGCTCTGGCCCCTTGCCCATTCTAATCCCAACGCCCCTCCTACAGAGTTCCATTGTCTGATGAGGAAGCACAGCCTCATGTGATGGAGCCCCCAGGGGACAGATGGACACAGTGGACACGCAGACCAGATGAATATAGACCCAGGACTGGGGCAGCCAGCACAATTTTGAGTCTCTTTCTCCCTGCCCCTACTTCTTGGGCTCTAGGGTATGAAGGAGCAAAGCCCTTCTCCACTCCTCAGGACTTCTCTTTGGACCCCAGGGCTGGAAGATGAAGCACCAGGAATGACAGCACCCAAAGTAGCATCACTGCCCCATTTCCTCTCCCCAAAGTGGGGAGGAGGAGGAGGATCATTTAGTGAGGACCTCAGAGGAAGGGAATCAGGGCTTCCCCCTCCCCACTCCCCAGGATTCTCCTGTGATGGTGGTGAAAAGCTCAGTCCAAAAAGGTACATTTAGGATCTCGCCTCTTTAGCCTCTGGATGGTGGGTGGTGGTAGTGTTTTTTAAAACCACTTGGGAATGGGAGGGAAAGGGAAAGGTGAGTTGAGGAAGATCACATGGGCTTGGGACTTCCAAAGAAGCAGGTACAGAGGAGGGAAGGAGAAGGCCAAGAGAGGGTAGAACAAGACTTTAAGGTGAAATCAGTAGGATCCTTAATGACCAGGCAGTTCCTGTGTCTGGGGAGAGTTGATTCCAAACCCTTTGCCCCTTTCCCCATCTCCAGACCCACCCCGGAGGATTCTAGTAACCTCTTCCTCATACTCCCTCCATCCTCAATAAGAGAGCAAAACGTTTATTCTCAGGAAACAGACAAATGAAAAGAAACCAATCCATTCCATCCCCTGCTCCCTTGGCCACCCACCCACCCACCCATCTTCCTTTCTTGGGGCTTGAGTGATACATTGCATATAGGGGAAAGTGGAGAGAATCTGGATCCCCAGAGTAGAGAAACAATCTTTATGGATTAAAAATCTTTCTTAAACTTGACACCATTGCCATTGGTTCCATCCAGCCCAGCCCTTTCCATGGAGCTGAAGACTGAGGGGAAGAATTAGTTCAGACAGTGCCCAGGAGAGGGGCCTCATCCAGCACAGCACAAACCCAATGGCAAGCTACCCACCCCCAAAAGGTGCCGTCACCAGTCAGAGCTCATCTTCTTCCAGCTTGGCCAGCCGGGCCTGGCAAATAGGGTCTTCATTTGCAGGAGGGGCCTGGGAATGTTTGAGAGGGGCCAAAAGAGAGACAAGAGTCAAAGGCATAAACTGACACTCAAAAACTTACCCAAAATGTCTGACCCTTACCCTCACCTCCTGCCGCTGAACTTTTCTGGCCCTACAGATTCCTCCTGTCAGATACTCCAGACTCAACAGCCCCCAAATGCCCTTCCCTAGCCCCACCCCCCAACCAGATAATTGAGATAGGGGGGGTTAAAATTAAGTCAAATGCTGATTGACTTCACTTGCCTGGGAGGGGTGAAAGTTAGAAAGGAAGGGGTCAGGCAGGAAAAGGAGGGTGCTGGAAGGGAATGGGGGAGGAGGGTATTTATATAGACAAAGTAAAGAGTTATCGTCTCATATAATAATCATATATAGATGGGAGCTATATAGCACTTTATAGTTAAATTTTTTTTCATAGCCATTGTTTCTTTCCGTTCTTACAATGCTATTTTTTAACCCTTACTTGATACTTAGTATTGGTTCCAATGTAGAAAAGTGGTAAGAGTTAGGTGATTAAGGTTGAGTGACTTGCCCAGGGTCACACAGCTAAGAAGTGTCTGAAGGTAGATTTGAACCTAGGCCCTCCCTTGCAAATAATAACCCTTTGAGGTTAGCAAGATCAGTTGGCCAGTCAACTAACATTTATTAAGCACCTACTATGTACTAGGCAGGGTGGACACAAAGTCAAAAAAGTCCCTGCTTTCAAAGAGCTCACAGTCCAAGTGTCAGTATTATTATTCCAGTTTTACAAATGAAGAAACAAACTCAGAGAGCCAGGAGGATGCTGGATCCAGTGTGTTTCCCACTCTACACTAGACTGCCTCCCATATTGTTGCTCCTCTCAAATGTCCCTCTCCTAAGATCAACTCCTGCAGTTTTTCCCCCATCCCACGTCTGTTAATGGGTGACACTCCCTCCCCATACCTGTTCAGGCTGAGGCAGGGGGTATTCAGCCACCCCTACTGGGGATAGCAACAGGGAAGGAAGGGAACCATTGATGGGTGTGTGTGTGCTGACTGGGGTTCGGTCCCCGAGTCGGGATCTTCCAGGGCTTCCCCCCACAGACCCTCCTATCCTTCCCAAGCTGTTGGTCTGGCTCTCCCGTCGCTGGTACTCAATCGGTGACTGCAGGGCTGGAATAGAGAAACAACGAAGATGGAATGGCAGTCACACACCCATCAATGGTTCCCTTCCTTCCCGGGGCCCTTCCCTGGGATCTCTGCCATCCAAAACAAGAATTCCCATTTCTATGGTGCTCCAAGGTTTGCAGAGCCCATTGGACAATGACACTGGCTCCTCCAGCAGCTAACTGGAAGGTTCATGTGAGAGTTTGAGTTTTATAAAGTCAAATGACTTTGAAACTTGCATCAGAAGGTCAGAAGCTGGAGGTGTACAGAAGTCAAGAGCCAGAGGTTAGAGATTGTCAGGGAATTCGGAGGTTGGAGAACCCAGGGAAGTTGGGTGGTTGGTGGGTGGGGGTTTTACCATTGAGAAAGTTCCTCTGACTTTCCAGGATCTGGGCTACATGCCGTGTCCAAGCCTCAGTGATCGTTGGGTCTGCTGCCTGGAGAACATACCGCTGGACACCACCCTCTGGGCTTCTTGAAGTCAAGGTAAATCGGCAGGGGTCCCCCTGAGTGTTCTTCTCTAGGCCCAGACAGCTGACCTGAAGCAGTGGATGTAGAGAAGAAGGAAACCAACCGGGATACTTCTTGAGCTTCCCCAGGCTCCCAGATCCTGTTTTCTAAAACTGACCCTATTTTCCAGGCCCTCCCTTAAACTCTCCAGTGACCCCCAAACTCTGGAGATCCCTTCTCTGGGTCCTCCCACTTTCTACCAGCCCCTTCACCATCCCAAAGATCCTCCCACCTCTGGACCACCCCTTACCTTGATGCTGTTCTTATAGACATATCCAGGTTGTGCCCCACCCCTGACCCCTCCCCCAAGGGCTTCGCTGAAGATGATGATTTGCTCAAAGAGGAAGACTCGTCGTTCTCGACCCCGGGCAGGGAGCAGCCCCCCTGCTTCTGGCTCAGTAACCCAGAATGTGTCCTGACCCAGGAGCTTCCCCTGGGTGGTCAGCTTGCCCTAAGGCCAGAGGAAAAACAATCTAGATCATAATCTGAAGAGATCAATGGACACTTTGGTCAGAAAAGGATAAGAGGGAGAGAGTGGAACAGAACCCCCAGCCAGGATTGCCACGTGAGAGCCCCCTGCTCTCCTTCCCTATCCTTATCCCTCTCTTGGGGCCCAATTTGGGGATAAGTCACATAAGTAGATATCCCACACCAGAGGGCCCAACTGCATGCAAAGTTCCTCTACCCTTCCACCTCCTTCCCATACCTCAAAGCCTCGAAGTCTCCCCAGACTCATCATGTCATTGCAGCGTTTGGGCACAAAGCACATGACCTCTACTGCACGCTGGGATCGGGAGAATTAGAGAATTAGAATTAGATTTTCACGTGGAGGGTGAGACAAACTTTGCCATCTCCCTTCCCACTCTTTCTTCCTTCTCTAACCCATTTCCCTAAAATATTCTCTCCCCAAACTAACCCATAAATCAGTCCCCACCCAAGGGGAATGGAATTGGTCCACTGAGATCTGGAAAGGAGAGAGGATGGTTATGGTTAGAAGAGGATGCGAGGTCTCTTACCTCAAGCTCTTCGGTATCCTTCTTGGCTTTGCTATAGTATTTCAGGAAATCCTGAGACACGGAGAAGAAACACAGAATGGTTCTGATGCTGGGAGCTTCATTTCTCAGATTTCCCAGACACCCTGGGAGAGAGCCCAAGGGGAAGACTTCCTGGGTGGGCTGGGAGGAGCTCAGAAGAGTCTCCAGGAGCACGAGGAGTGTATGGAGGAGAGTAGGTCTGTGGATGCGGGCAAGAGGCTCTGACCTTGAGTAGCAGCTGGTACTTCATGATTCTCTGTACGGGTTTGATGAGAAGATCGTTCAGCTGAAGACGGTGGCCGAGCTGCTGCCGGAGCTCCTGAGAAGGGACAGAAAACGGGATTTAGTTGGGCTACTGTGTTGGACCCTGCCCCACCAGTAACTCTCTGAACACTGACCTCAAAGTAACTATCTCCAAATTCCGACATGACATGCTCAGACTTCGGTTTATTCTGGCAGTAAATAACATACATATGTAGCCGCCTCTCCTGGAGAAGTTTGGGGAAACCGTGGATAAGGGCAGCCCTCTGACTCCAGGATTTACAGAGGCTTTCTGATCCATCCCCAAAGCCAGGACCCAGAGATACCCTGCCCATCTCACATGCTTAATGAAGAGCTGTGCCAGCCAGTCAGGATCCTGAAGACATTTCTGTAGTTCTTGAAGGAAGTAACTGGAGGTATGTATGGCCAAGGAAAGGAGAAAGGTCAGAATGGAGTCTACTTAATCCTCCCAGCCCAAATCTTATGACTAATCTGTTTAGCTTCCCCTCCTCCCTAACCCTTGTGTCCCTTTTCATTGCCCCCTTTATATCTGGGTGCTTCTTCGTCTTTTACCTATCTCATTCTCCTGTACCACCACTCCAGATACCCCCAAAGTCAACATTCTCACTCTCTGTGCCATTCGTAGATTTGTTGGATATTCCCAAACACAATCCTGTCCCGGCCTCGGAGATTTTCAGGGATGCCCTGGGCGGTCATGGTTGCCATGTAGCCCTGGTAGGAGGATAGAATGTGAGGTATGAGTAAAACAAGAAAATGCCATAGGAGGAGACAGCTAGGTGACTCAGTGGATTGAGAGCCAGACCCAGAGATCAGAGGTACTGTGTTCCAATATGGCTGCAGACTTCCTAGCTATATGACTCTGGGCAGGTCACTTAATCCCCATTGCTTAGCCCATTTATGAGCAAACTACTGCCTTTGGGCCAGATGCAGCTCCCTAAAATGTTCTATCAGGCTGCATGACATTATTCCTAATCTGACGAATACAATGAGTAGGATACCATGAAACTTCAAAAGAGTTGCCTTAGAAACAGACTGACAGATGAACATTTCCTTTCCTTTGGCTCCTTCTTTAAAAAGTTTGCCCATCACTGGCCTAGCCTTTACCATTTTTTTGCCTTGAAACCAATACACACTATTGATTTTTTTTAAACTCTCACCTTCTGTCTTAGAATCAATACTTTGTATTGGTTCCAAGGCAGAAGATCAGTAAGAGCTAGGCAATGGGATTAAGTGATCTACCCAGGGTCCCACAGCTGGGAAGTGTCTGAGGTCATATTCGAACCCAGGACCTCCCATCTCTGGACTTGGTTCTCAATCCACTGAGCCACCTAGCTGCCCCCTACACTATTGATTCTAAGACAAAAGGAAGGAAGGAAGGAAGGAAGGAAGGAAGGGAAAAAGGAAAGGAAAGGAAAGGAAAGGAAAGGAAAGGAAAGGAAAGGAAAGGAAAGGAAAGGAAAGGAAAGGAAAGGAAAGGAAAGGAAAGGAAAGGAAAGGAAAGGAAAGGAAAGGAAAGGAAAGGAAAGGAAAGGAAAGGAAAGGAAAGGAAAGGAAAGGAAAGGAAAGGAAAGGAAAGGAAAGGAAAGGAAGGAAAATGCCATTGGAAGGAGTATGAGGGATCTGGGCATGAAGGAGCAGAAATGGGAAGAAGTCCCAGGAAAAGAACCCATGCAATTTTTAGAAACTAGTGTGGAGATTTCCAGCTCTAGATAGAGGCAGCTGTGCAGGGGATGGGAAACAAGAGTAGGGAATTAGGTTGGGGTAGAGGAAGTTACCTCCACAATCTGCCCCAAGTCCTCCACGTACATTTTCTCTGTTTCCACCAGTTCACTCAGGACATACCTAGGAAAGTAGGAGGAGAGCAACCTCTTTAGAGTCAAAGGACTCCCTTCATTCAGCAAGCACTCCTTTCTGGGACTTGGTGACCCCTCTCCCTGAACCCCACAGGAAGGGTAAGGGGCTCTTTCAAGTCCAAAGCAATGCCTGTGGGAGTTTCTCTCTAAATACTTGCAAAGGATCCATTTGGATATCAGTTGAGGCACAAAAATGGCACTTACATACTCCTGTCCAAAGCCCTCCTCCTTTGTTCTTCCTCACTTTCTGTAGTCTGAGAGAGAGTCTCCTCTGGGGGCTGAGAAGCTGTACCTTCCTGAAGAAGTAGGGAAAGGAATGTCCCTCAGTAGGATGACCAAGAACCCCATCATGACTGGTTAAGTCTCCACCTTGTTGCCCTTTTCCTGATACCTGGGTCCCGTTTCCAGGTCCCTCCAGTAAAGTGGTCAGGAGGGTCAGTTCTGGTAGTTCCTCCCCTGAGGCTAGAGTTGACTCCTGAATCCATCCCTGGGGATCAGAGGTCATATAACAAAGCTGTCCCCCCTCCTAACAGTGGGCCCCTGGCCCCTGCCCTCCACTGGATATCTGAAGTTCTCTCGGATTTGGAGTTCCAGCTGCCTCCTCTTGCTCACCTGACATGGTCCTGCCTGGTCATTGTCTGTCTCAGTTTCCACACTGAGGCAGTGTCTAGAGTGGTCCAACCACCTCCTCAGGCCACTGACTGGCCCTGGAGGTCCAGGGGAGCAGGGACCAGAGCTGAGTCCAGAGCTAGGGACAGAAGTGGGGACCAAGACAGAGGCAACAGAAGCAGAGACACTGCCTTCACTGCCAGCAATGGAATAGGACTCTGGGAGACAATAGGAGTGGAGGTGGAGACAATAGATAGAAAAGTTAGTTAGGATTTCTAGGAGAAATCACAGAACATTTTTCTTCTCTTCCCCAGGGCCCCCAAAACCAGTAGGTCTCCATTTGAGTGGGCTAGGGATAAAAAAAATCTTACTGGTCTTCACCTAGGGGAAAAGGGGGTGACTTTCCCTCCCCCACATCAGAGGACAGAAACATCCAGGAGAGGCCCAGGAATGTGTGGGGTTCCCTCCCATTTTGGGCTTGGCACAATTTATGGGTGTAGGGGGACAAACCATCTGGCCTGGAACTAAGATCTGGGGGTGGCCATCTGCCCTCCCCTCCATGATGGGTACAGACCATTCCCTGGGAAACAGAGGTGGGGAACCATCTGCCACCCCTGGAAAAGCTCCCCTACTTGCTTCAATCACTATAAAAAGAAATCATTTCTGTACCCCCTCCCTTCCCCCAAAAAAGCCGTTTACCACAAGAGATAGAGGAGGGCAAGGCAAAGAAGCTTAATATGGTGGAGAGCTGTCCCTAGTGAATCAGGATATATGATCAGATATCAAACTCGAGATCCAGTCTTTCTGCCTGCCCCATTGGTGTCTACCCAGACCTGAGTCAAGGGGGGACGACAGCAGGGCTTTGGGTTTGATTGAATGGGTTATTGTTGGGGGGGGGGCGGTACTTGGCCCTGAGAGAAACCTACACGGGGTGTTTCTCTCTATTCACCTGGTCTCAGAGGCGCATCAAAACAGAGCCGGACCCCTCCTTGCCCCTTCCCCAGTTCTGAATTTGGAATAATATTTAGAGCTTGAGATCATCTTCCAACTCCACTTTTCTGGGAGATATGCTGCCAGCCCCCAGTTAGGTTAGGGGAGAAAAGGACCCTGGGTCCTGAGGCCCCCTCCCACGTACATGAACCAATTTTCCCCCCCTTTCAAGGATCCCGCCCCCCCCAAATACTGAGTCCCACACTCACCGCGACCCCCCCGGGAGAAGCAGCAGCCGCATTTTGCCAGCACTTTGCGGGTCACGTGGGGACAGGCACAACGACCCCCCCGGTGACCCTCCCGCATGGTGCCTGGGCCCCCCCAGACCCCCCACCCGGGCCGGCCATGCAGAGGGAATCACGGGGGGCGGGGCGGGAACGGCGCCGGGCGCACACCCCCCTCCCTCCCCCCCAGGTCTGGACTGGGAGAGGGGGGAGGGAAACGAAGGCAGAGGGGATGTCTAGGGCTAGATGGACGTTTTATCTGCAGGAGGGCCAGGGGGTCTGGGGTAAGGGCGGCCCAGGGCTGCAGGGATGCGGAGCTGGGTGAAGAGGGGCTCCCGAGCCCTCTCCGCCCCGGGGTCCGGGCGTCCAATGGTCCAGTCCGGGTGGGGCCTGGGCCGGGATGCGGCTGCAGCTCCAGCTCTGTCTCTGGGGTCGCTTGGGGCTGGTCTGGGGGCGGGGTGGGAGGGGGGGGAGGCTAGCTGCGTAGAAGATGGGATGGGGAAAAGGCCCTGGGCAGGGGCTGGGGCTAGGACATGCGGGGGTGGCAGCGTTGGGGAGCTACTGGCGCGGCGCCGGGTCTGGGCCAAGCGGCGAGCTGAATTGCAGGCCGGGCCTCTATGCAGCCGAGGGGCGGAGTCTGTTGGGCCCTAGCTCCGCCCCCTACTGCTTCATCCCCACCTCCAGGCAGTCCCCAATTCCCGCCCCAATTCCTCTCCCCCAAGTTGGAACTCCAAGTCCCCAGCTTCTCCCTCCCTCCCTTCTTCCCTCCCTCCTTCCACTGCCTCGCCTCTTGATCTCCCTCCTTCTCTAGCTTTAAAAGGCTCAGACTGAGCACTGTGAGTCTGCCCCGCCACTCCTTGACCTCAGTGGCCAAGAGCAGGAGTCGTGTACGGAGACAGATAGGGCTTCAAATTGTGGAGGTGGACATGGGGATGGAGAAGGGGTCATCCTTTAGCCAGACCCTCATCCCAGCAGGTTCCGACGTGGACAGGTTCCCCCGAGTGGGCTTTGTGGATGGACGCCCCATTCGGGTGCCCGCCCTTCTCCCTCTAACCCCCCCCCCC
>NC_058134.1:281810684-281857401 GCF_016433145.1 Gracilinanus agilis
CGCACTTCCCCCCACTCCCGAGGGATGCTCCTAGGGAGGGGGCGCGCCCCCCTTCACCTGAACCTCTCCCCATTTCCTCGTCACCTTACCCCACCCTCTACCGGCTTCCGCTGGTTCTTTTCTCATGCAACTGCTCGCCTGGCCTGGGGGCTGGCGGAGACTCGACAAGCACAGCCTTCCGGAGACGGCGGGGCCCAACGGATGGACTAGCAGACAGTCTACATGACCTGGTGCGAAACCCCACCTGAGACAATGCCCAGCAGGCTGACCTAGGGTCAGAGGACCTGGGTTCAAATGCCAGCCAAACTACTCCCTAGCCGAGTGACCCAGGGCGAATGACTGATTTCTCTGCCTCAGTTCTTCATTGGTAAAATGAAGGGATTGGACTAGATGTCCCAAAAGATGCCTGCCAGCTCTCTACCCTAGATTTATGCGATTGGATGGAGGAAGCCACCTTTTCTATCATTTACTCACTTTGAGAGTGTTCATTGCAGATGCAGCCGCTGGCAGAAAGGTGAGATGAAAGAATAGCGAATGGTTCAACTGTGCCTCTAATAGCTGTGTGACCCAGGACGAGTCATTTGACTTCTCTGATGCTCAAGTTCTTTGTGGGTAAAATGAATGGGTTGGACTAGATAGCCTCTCAATTTTAAGCCTATGATCCTATGAGGTTGGGTGAATCGAAAACACCCCCTACCATTTACCCATTTTTAACGTTCATGCCAGATGGAACCCCAGGCAGAAAAGTGGAATAGATAAAGAGAATAGTACACCACTCATACCCATTTCTATAGCACTTGAAGGTTTGCTCATATCCACCAGTCAAAGTACTTGGTAAATTCTTTTTACGTGAAAAAATAAAAACAACCCTTACCTAAAAGCAAGGTACTGTGCTATCTAGCTACAGCACAGAACTTTTCTATTTCAGTAACTTTTCCATTAAAAATTGTTTTTAAGTTTAATTTTTTTAAGTGAAGATCTGACTTCTCTCCCTCCCATCCTCTTCCCCTGCTCCCCAACTGAGAAAGCAAGAAGAAAAAACTGGTATAAACCTAATCAAGCAAATCAAATTCCCACACTGTTATTCAGTTGTGCCTCTTTATAACTCCATTTGGGGTTTCTCATGGTAGCTACTGGTGTGGTTTGCCATTTCCTTCTCCAGCTCATTTTACAGATGAGGAAACTGAGTCAAACAAGATTAAGTGACTTGCCCAGGGTCACACAGCTAGTTCATGTCTAAGGCCAGATTTGAGCTCAGGAAGATGTCTTCCTGACTTCAGACCCAGCACTTTATCCACTGCGCCACCTAGCTGCCCTAAATTCCCACATGAGTCATGTTCAAACACATTATCTCAATTTGCACTCTGATTCCATCACCTCTTGGTGTGGGGGTAGGCAGCCTGTTTCATCAGGAGTCCTCTGCAGTCATGGTGGGTCATTGTTTTGATCAGAATTCCTGAGCCTTTCAAAGTCAACTGTTGTCATGTTATTGTATAAATTGTTCTGCTTCTGCTCAGGGAAGACTTTCCCATGAGCACTTGGCTAGTAGGCATTTACCTGGGAATACAGGTCCAGGACTCCAGATTCTGAGTTCAGCATTCTCCCTCTTACATCAGACCCTTAAAATAGCCTGGTTATTATTCTCGAGTGGAAAACAATCTCATATACATTTGAAACTCCCACTGATCTCTAGAAGCCAGTCTCAGCTTTGGTTTACAAATTCTTTTGCCCATACTTATTCTTTAACAGAGAGGGAAATTGAGGAAGTAAAATGCATCAAGGTGCCCGGAAAAAGAGGATTCAGAGTCCATTTACTGCTCAGTCCTTCCAATACCATCCCAAAATAGCCAGCCTAACCCAAATCTGTGCTGCTTTTCAGATTAAAATCTTATAATCTCCACCCCTTTGTTCACCCTAGGGCCTCATCTACAAGTCAAGCTTCCTTCCCCCACCCCCACCCCCCAAAGGCCAAAGAGGAATTTAATAAGGAGGCTTTTGGAAATCCCAGGGGGTTGTTTAGGGAGCACCATCAATCCACTCTTCCCATCCCAGAGACTAGATAACTGATTTTTCTCCCACATTTTCCCAGGATCTAGCTGTATCCCTTCCCCCACCCACTCCCTCTCTTGCAGCCAGATTTCTTCTCAAGAAGCTTGGGGAAGGAATATTGACATTTGTTTTTCCTTGGCTTTTCTGCTGAGGGGACACTTACATTTTTTTTAAACTCTTACCTTCCATCTTAGAATCAATACTATGTATGTAGATTTGGTTCTAAGACAGAAGAGCAATATGGGCTAGGCAGTGGGGGTTATGTGACTGGCCTAGGGTTACACAGCAAGTGTCAGAGACCACATTTGAATCCAAGACCTCCCATCTCCAGGCCTGGCTCTCTAGCTACTAAGCCACCCAGCTGTCCCTTTAGCACTCCCCTTCTATGCCACACTGAATCTCAAAAATACATAAAGCACTAAGAGGAAACAGTTTAGGTTTAATAATTTATTTCTATATCGAGACAGCAAGAATAGGAATATGCAAGATTCTTTTTCTTTTTTCTTTTTTCTTTTTTTTTTTTTTTACAAAAAAAGGTGTAGGATGGAACTGCAACAAATGAAGACGCCCACACTGCCCCTGATGCATCAGCTATGTCAGAAAACCAATTTCTAGAGAAAGGCAGTTGCTGGTGTCCTAAGTTTTATTGCATTTAGATAGGACAAAGAGGGAAGGGAGGAGTAAGTTTCATCAGGCCCCTGGAGGGAGGCGAAGAGGAAGGGTAAGATCAGACATCAGCGCTCCCCCCAACCCCAACACACACACTCTCACACACACATTATTCTTCAGTTTCTTCCTCCTAAAGGAGTGGGAGCAAGGGAATAGGTGGGGAATATACTCACAGAGCTACTATTTATTGACGAAAAATCTAGCCACACAGAAAGTACTGCCCAGACTTAGAACCTTGGGCATCGGGGACTATGGAGAAATCTGAAAGGAGTGATTGTCACCTAGGCTTAGACTCCCCTGATGCCCCTCAAACCAGGTAGGTATACTACCCCTAGAGGACTTGGGGAAGGGCAGTTATGGCTAATTCCTCTCAGGAGGTAAGGAACAGGGATGACAATGCCACCTATTTCTTGTAGATATAACAGCAGCACACGACAGGTTGAATGGGGGTAGGCTGATGACAGAGCTGGAGAGAGATAGAAGGAATGGTCCTGGGTTCGATGCACCCAAAAGATAAGGTTTGGTCCAGGTTGAAGAACTCCCCCGACCCTGGAACAATATCCAGGAATAACTAGATAAGGAGAAAGTAATATTAAATAGAGTGAGCTTTTAGCTTCAGAAATTTCTTTACCCCAGGCTCCAGGACCAGCCACCTAAATACCTGATTAAAGGGTCCCAGTACCAGGAAGAGACAGAGGCTCTGGTAACCAGCAGCCACGAACAAGCTACAACCCCTATTTGGGCCCAGACAGTGAGGACGCTTTGAGACTTAGGTGGTCCCGGACCCTGGGGAAGGGGCTGGGGAGCCATTTGAAGTCCCTGACAAAGTCATATAATCCCCCCAAACCCCCATCTCAGTGAGAAGCCAGCCTGCTGACTGTATCTTCTGAACATCCCTCCACTTCAACGAGTAAAACTGGCTCCACCACCTCATGCATCTACATCTCCCCCAGGTATGTGGGGGACTGCTGGAATAGTGAAGAGTGAGCCTCTGGGCTGCCAATAAAGTCAACTGCAAAGTTCAAGTCATCCCTGGCTCAAGCCGCAGAGCCAGTCATTGGTCCTGCCAGGGCCCGAAGACACCCCTCCCTCCAACCCCAAGCAATCCAGCCCCTCCTATTTTATAAAAATAACATGACATTTTACAAAGATCAAGGCACTTGGGAAAGAAAAAAAAAATATCCTCAGTAAAATGCTAATGAAGTTGACTGGGGGGAGGGAAGGAAGGAGCAGGGGTTAGAACAAGAAGCAAAGAGGACATCATTCTGGGACTGGGGAAGAGGCAACCTGGACTTAGTTGAGGAAAAGGACAGCCCTAACTCCTCCAGTCTTCCCCCTACATCTGTCACTCCTTCCTCCCCCACCCAATCCAAGAAGGAGTTCCAGAGGGCCACACAGTCTCCTATGCAAAGATGTTGGTGATGAAATCTAGGAACCGCTTGGCATATTGATCAGGATGGACAGTTGAGATTTCTGCACCAGCCTGTGGAATGGGAGAATTAAGAAACAAAGAGGAGGTTCAGGGTGGGTCTGGGGATGGACTGCTCCTTCAGCCCAAATCCTTCCTCTGATTTCTATATTCAGCTCTTTGATCCCTCTCCCCCACCCCAAGCCACATCTTCAAAAGGCATTGCTCCCCTGATGGGAGTTGTCTTTCACATCAGTGTATTTACAGTTTTGTTTTGGGGTTTGGGTTATGTATGAGAGTGCTCTTACACCAAAGACCAATATGGAAGTGGGTTTTGCATGACAATAAAAATAAAAATTTTAAAACATGCCATTCCCAAAGGAAATCAAAGCATGTCCCCTAAAGACTGTTTCTAGAGGCAGCTGGATAGCTCAGTGGATTGAGAGCCAGGCCTAGAGATGGGAGGTTCTAGGTTCAAATCTGGCCTCAAGACACTTCCTAGCTCTGTGACCCTGAGCAAGTCATTTAACTCCCCATTGCCTAGCTCCTATCATTCTTCTACCCTGGAACCATTACACAATATTGATTCTAAGGTAGAAGGTAAGGGTTAAAAAAAAAAAAAAGACTGTTTCTAAGCCCTAAAGTGGGCTGGGTGAAGGTGAGGCCCAGAAGAGCATAAAAGTTTATGGGGAATACTCACTCCATGCTTGACAGTCTTTGCTGCATGAGCTGCCTTCTTCTTGGCATCGTACTGGGTCAGGATGTCAATGAGGCCCATGAAATATACCTCCTTCTGGGGGGCCCCTGAGAGATGAGGAAGCACAATGAAAGGCAAATAACCTTGATTTTCACCCACCCCTTCGCTCTCCAAAAAATATACATTCATTTATTGTCTACAGTTATCTAACATGTGCCTTCTCTTCTCTTGCTTCATGGATATGACAGAGGGACTTCCTGTTAGACCTGATGACTTCTGAGATGCCCTCCAGGCCGGGAGAGTCTGTCAAACCATTCTTGGAAGGCATTGTATGATTCAACTCGGGGGTGCCATTTTCTGGGATAAACCACTCTCCCTTAATTTTCCTTTCCCTCCAGGGAAGGTCTCCTTAATTTTATTTTTTGACCACTAGGAATAGCTCCAAACTTATTTTTGTCTCCAACATCTTTCTCACCTTCTGCACTTCGGATGGCATAGACATCAATAAAGGATTCAAACTCGCCAGGGCCTAAGGGTCGGTGAGCATGGATATAGCCTCCAATTCCCTCAGGAGAGGTACCACAGGAACCAACCAAAGCTGGAGGCCCTGCCATGCCACAGTCCATTTCCCCTTCGGGTTCCTCTTCTCTTCCAGGTCCTTCTTCCTCTGACTCTGTTCCTCGAACAATGTCATGGATACCCAGGAGGAGGCTATAGTCCATAATCTTCAGTTGTACTAGAAACTGAAGGACCACCAATGTGTCAGAGATACCAGACCACTCCTTCTCTTCTAGGAATCCACCCCTTCCAACCCACTATGATTCTAACTATCTCTAGGGAAGAGACAAAGGATTAGAGGACAAATGAGAGGGGCAACTAATATCTAGTTAGATTCTTCATAGCTTAAGAGTCCAAGATAATTGTCCTGTCTTTACACCTCAAACCTACCATTCCTGCCCCAACCAGAGTGTGAGTTATCTCCCACTAGGAATCTGGAAGTCCCCAAACCTCTGCACTAAACCTAAACAAAAAAGACGGGGACAAAGGAGAGAAGCTCCTTCACATTAGAACTAGAAGACACAGCTGCCATATGGAGGAATGACTAGAGGGCACCATTTTAGAGTCAATCCCACCAAACCTCACCTCCACATCTCTCTTTAGCTTTTCCAAAAATACTCTCTTCTCTTCCTCACCAATATAAACTTTCTGGTTCTTGTTGAGAAAGTCCATATCCTTCAGAGTAGGCAATTCTTTAACCTGAGTAATGGAGAAAGCAATGTTTTATAATAAATCCTAAGGCAGCCTCAGAAAACCCCCCTTCCCCCTCCTCCTCACTGCTCCAGGATGCCTTCTTAGGTCCCTGGCCTTCTTCCTGATATTTTTCCTGAAAGGTACTTCAAAGCCTTGTACAAACCTGACACAAACCTGGCCAAGGCCTAAGAATAACTTCACAACTAATTACATACAAGAAGCATTTTTTGAACATCTATTATATGCCAGGCACTGATACAAAGACAAAATGAAAAGGAGTCCTTGTCTTCTATAAGTTTATATTCTAAATGGTTTCTGCTTCCACTCATAATATGCACTCATGGTTTGTACCTAGTTCTAGTCACTCCCAGCTCACTTTTAGGCCCAGAATCATCTCCTTTATTCTCATGCCTTTGGCCAACCCAATCTTTGCCCACATCCCAACTCTTCCATATCTCCTTTCTTAATAGAAACCTTTCTTTTAGCCTGAGAAAACTCATGGGATGAGGAGAGTCAACACATGTATTTCCCATGTTTAGTATATCCCATTTTCTGTTCTTAAACCACCCCCTACATTTCCCATAAAGAAGCCCCATCTGAGCTCTGATTAAAAGCCAATTGCCTTTTTTTTTTTTTAAAAACTCTTACCTTCCATCTTAGAATCAATATTGTGTATTGGTTCTAAGGCAGAAGAGCAGTAAGGGCTAGGTAGTGGGGGTTATGTGACTTGCCCAGGGTCACACAGGTAGGAAGTATCTGAGGCCAGATTTGCCAATTGCTTTTTAATTGGACGTAACCCTTCCTGGGGAATTCTTTCTTCCTTCCTGTGGTCTAGAAGCAGGGAGTAGTCTGCAGGAATCCTTCAATCAGATTTTTTTTCTTCCCTCATTAGCAAGAATGGTCAAGACATAAGTCTTTTCCCCACTTCCCACAAAAACCAATGTCACCTTTTCCTTATCACTGGCTTCCCGAGATACCAGGGAACCCTGCAAAAGAAAAGATTTGGAAAGAGATAGTCAAGGAGTGGCTGGAGAGGAAGGACATTGCTCTTCAGATCAATTCCCTTTTTTGTTGCCTCCCCACCCCTCCCAGCTTCACCACTTCACTGACATTGTTTTTTTCTAGCTCCTGTAGGTCCCCTTCTGGACTCTCTTTATTTGCCCCCCACCCCACTTCATCCCTTACCTTGAGGTCATACTTTCTGTGCACAGGGAGCCTGTGGCTGAACATGTTGCGCATTACAAGCATGTAACTATCTTCATTATCAACGCTCACCCGGTACATTCCCAGGAACTGGGGAAGCAGTGTGTTTCCATGGCACTTGACTATATACTAGAATGGAAGTCCCAGGGAGCAGTCACATGAGGATTTGGGAAAAATCAGAAAAGAGGACCAGTCAGACCCACCTGGGAAACACTCAGCAAAAGGAATCCTGGTTCTAAGTTAAGGAGGAGAAAAATCTAATCTGGAACTTGGCCATGGTGCTCAGAGGAGAGGGGATCATAGGGACCAAACCTCCTCAAAATACCTCTAATCATTTCTATTGCTCTTGAACCATGCCAACCAGATATGGTATTCTTATATCACAATTAAATAAATTGGAAATTCTAGGTGGCAAAGGGATTTGCTGGATATTGCCAGTTGGTGAAGTGAGGTCTAAAACTCCTATTTCCTAAATCCAGAGGATTCCATTTTAGAATAGAACTCTTCCATGGATTGATTTAAGGCAAAAATAATATCCACCCAGGAAAGAACCTATGCTTTTGAGTCTAGAATTAAGGTATCTGTGCTTCTTTAGAAACAGCACTTTTGGGGGCAACTGGGTAGCTCAGTGGACTGAGAGCCAGGCCTAGCGACAGGAGGTCCTAGGTTCAAATCTGACCTCAGACATTTCCCAGCTGTGTGACCCTGGGCAAGTCACTTGACCCCCATTGCCTACCAATACACAGTATTGACTCCAAGACAGAAGGTAAGGGTTGAAAGAAAGAAAGAAAGAAAGAAAGAAAGAAAGAAAGAAAGAAAGAAAGAAAGAAAGAAAGAAAGAAAGAAAGAAAGAAAGAAAGAAAGAAAGAAAGAAAGAAAGAAAGAAATAGCACTTTTTTCAGGCTCCTTTTTTCATGTTTTCCATTCGTGGCAAGCAGAACCAAGATGAGTGGGTGAAGTTCCTTTAGAACATGCTCCATGGGCCAAAAAAAAAGTGATAATCATTGCATTATACTTTAATTGATCTTAAGGGAATAGAGCTTTTCTGGACTCATTCTGTACTATCCATGACCATGGCTATTATCCTTGACATCCCCTTGCCCCTGACAGATAAGGATATTAACATTTTATTGACTGACCCTACATGAATCTACTGCTTATACTATGTCCAAACACAAGATATCTTTAGCTGTAAGCTCTCAGAGGGGAGGGAATGTAGCCATTATTCTTTTTCTATATCACCAGGCACTAATATATACTTTGTGATGACAGTCCACATTGCTGTTGTTGTTCAGTCCTATCCAACTGTCTGAGATACTAAAGTGGTTTGCTACTCCCTTCTCCAGCTTATTTTACAGATGAGGAAACTAAAGCAAATAGGGTTAAGGTATATGCCCAAAGTCACGCACTTACTAAGTGTCTGAGGCTGGATTTGAACTCAGGAGGATGTCTTTCTGATTCCAGGACAAGTGCTCAATCCATTGTACCACCCAGCTGCCCTAACAGTTTATATGTTTGGTTTTTTTAAGTGGTCTACATAAGGTAAGATAGTCTTTTTGGGTCACTGAAACTTAGACATTTGTGGGTTATAGGGAGGTAGTAGAATGGAATTTGAAGGTCTAACCTGGTGGTAGTTGGAGAGGTTGCTATGCATATCAGCAATGTCCTCACTAGAAACCTCTTTGATGACCAGAGTCCGATCATAGGAGACAAGGAATCTACCATCACTGCCTTCACTCTCACTTGGGGGACTTCGGGTAAGAGAAACCTGGGAAATATAACAGAGGCCAGAGACCAGAGATGGAGATCCCTCTTTCACTCCAAAGAGAGAGAAAGTAAATTGATCAACTGAAAATATGCAGAAGAAATGTCTAGCCCACAGGAGAGAACTGAAGATAACAACATATCAAAGTCAGAACCAAATCTGGTTTCTCTTCCTTTCATTTGCTGGGAAGATGAAATCAACTTCATCCCATTAGTGATTCCTTACCTGATAGTCTTGGTCATCAATGCCAAATCGATCTCGAAGGTTCCTGAAGACCTGGGGACAATACTCCTTGAATTTGAAGTGACTAGGCAGGTTCTCCCTGGAGGGTGGGTTGAAGAGGGAATACTCATCTTAACAAGTGGAGGCCCAGGTAAGTACTGAGATCAACAATGAGCCCACTGTTGAATGGACTGAGTTAACGTGAGAGAGCTCCAAGGACCAGACTGATGATCTGTCATTTGCTATTGATGGCCTTGCAAGAGAGAATATCACTAAATGTTTCCTCAGGTAAACCTTTAGAGGGTAGGAATGCTAAGATTCTATATTCTAAAATTTTAACTCTTAAGGCTCTCTTCTGAAGTTTTAAATATTCCTGAATTATGAGAAAGGTAGAGAAAGTCTCTCATCTTATATAAGAGAAAAGAGGAAGAGACTTCACTCACCTGTGGAAGAGATGATTGTTGACTTTGATCTTGGAGCTAGCCTTAAAGTCATCGGGAAGCAGCATTACAGGGGGTGGGACCTGGCTAAGCTCATTAATCTAGTGAAAAATCAAACAGAGATAGTAAATGACAATAGGAAAAGGTTGGGATGGGGGAAAGTCAGCAGTTTAAACCTCATCCCTTAAAAAAAAAATCTATGTGTGCTAACCGAGGGAGAAATAAAATCTCTATTCCTTCATTCTGCTTAAGGACAAAAGCGGGCAAATTTATTTATAGCCCCACTCTCAATCCACTCCATGTGACTTCATGCCCACAACTTACAGTCATTTTATCAGGCAAACCCTGTAAGCTTCTCATGTTTATTTTAAAAGCTTCTAGAAATTCTAAAGAAAAAGAAAATACTCAGCAGGGAAAGCAAATAGTTCCATGTTCCGAGTTTTTAAAATGTAGTCATTTCAGGCAGGTGGAGCTAAGAGGACCCTGGAGGGGAAGAGCAGAGGGAAGGAAGAAGCAGCTAAGTAATTAAAAACAATTCTTAATGGCAGTGACCAGTCTATCCAACTCACCCAATGTCCAGAACAAAGAGAGAGTGGATAAAAGCATGGAGATAGGATGGCTTAGACTCTAAGCCTTAGAGAAAGATCATAAATAATGAAAGTATGTTTTGCACATTTCTCTTCTTAGTTCTATAGCTCTGACCCAATTCTTTGTAGAAGGTTCCTCAACCTCACAGGTGTAAGCCAAAAAAAAAGAACAACTGATTTCAGAAGAAATCCAGGCAGCCAGGAATTATAAGCTCATTTGGAGCACATTCATTAAGACCATCCCATTATTCTGCTCCCTGCCCCAAATAATATGCTAGATTCTACAAGCTGCTTAGTCTAGCAGATGGAAGGGATTGTGGGAGGTACCTGCTATGCTAAAGGTTTTCTAAAGGAGCTGATGCCTTTGATTTTACTTTTCTTTTTCCCCTCTTCCCTCTCCTCAAGCCTGCCATCCATCTCCTCCCAAATAACATGACCCAAGAGAATGAAATCTAATCTAAATCCTTTAGACTGACTGCAGTGGCAACTCATTTAGTTGGAAAAGAAGGCCCATACTCCTCCAGAAAAATAACTTGCTATCCTCTAAGATTCAGCCATCCCTTGCACCTGCTGTGCCATAAGCTGAATCATCATTAGGACATATGTTCAAGGGATATCTCATCTAAGCCTTAAAAGGAAAACTAAACTGGAGCTCTAGAGGGAGCCTATTGGCACAATGGCAAGTGTTTTGTTGACTACTTCTCCCTACCCTAAACACTTAAGTGAGAAAGTTTCTTTTACTGAAGATAGGTTTGGGTATGAGAGTAGAGTGGAAAGGCAGGAGAGAGCACTATAAAGAATAGCTTTTCCTCCTCTGAAGATCAATTACAACCACTGGAGACTAAGCCCCTAGGAAACAGGTACAGACCACAGAGAAGCACTTTACCAAATCATAAAATCATATAAGTGGCGATATTTTAGTTCCACCCTTCTGCAGGACAAAGAAAAGTGTCAAAATCTGAAGCTCCCTGCCTTTCCCTAAGGCCATTGCAAAGGAAGACAGTTAATCCAAGATCCTCAGTTACACTGCTTTCCTCTTACACCTTGGTAATAAGTTAGATCCGAGGCTCTTACATTAGGGAATACAGGAATGGGGGTGCTCGAGAAAACTTCAACTTTCCCCCCCTATTTCTGTCTTAACGAAATCTTAACCTTTCCCCCAGTGTTTTACATTTACATTTAAGGAATGACAGCTGTCTCTTTCCTCTACTAAAGAACACTCTTCATAGTCCTCCCCATGAAAATGAATAAATATTTAATAAGCACCTCCTATATGCCAGGCTCTGGGATAAACGGTGTCTCCCCACCCCCCAACTTCCAGCACTGCAGCCACGGAAGCTCTTAAAAGTTAGGGCCAAGCTCGCCAGCAGGCTGGAATGGGAAAGGGAAGGGGTTTGGGGTAGCACCTCTGACATGCTGTACCTTCGGACCATAGTGGGGACATACTGGGAGTTAGATGACTCATAAAGTCTGGGGCTCACCCAGGCTAAGCCAGGGGCTCCGGAATCAAGGACCAGGGCTAGAAAGGAGGACGGAGATGAGCGTGAATGCCTAGACCAGTGCCCGGGACCTCCCCGGCTCGCCCCTGACACCCCTCCTCGCAGAAACCCGGGCGATCTGAGCTGGGGGTGGGGGAGAGGCTCCGAGACACAGCCCGGAAGGGGGCAGAGTCTCACCGAGTGGGCGACGCCCCACAGGAACACGCCCACGAGCGGGTCAGCGGCCCGGAACACCTTCACCTTCTGCTGCACGAAATGCTTCTTCTTGGTCTTAGAGGCGAAGCCGAAACCCGGCCCGGGGCCCGCTGACGCCGCCGACGGCGCCGGTACGGTGGCCGACGAGGAGGAGGAGGAGGACGCCATAGCCTGACCCCTGCGAACCCGCCGGAGCCGGAGCCCGAGCTGGGAGCCCCGATGCTAGCGCCCGCCTCCGGAAGTGCTGCTCACCTGCACCGCTGTCACGTGACAGGGGCGGAGCGGCCCCCCGGCTACGGGAAAGGGAACGCGCAGGCGCAGAGCAGGCGTACTGCATCTCCTCCCTCCCATCTTCCTCGCACCCCACCCAGTTACCGTTTCGCGGACGCATCATCCTCTCACCTGGACCGGGCGAGAGCGCATGCGTGCGCAGGCTGGGTCGGGAATGCCTAGGCCCGGATACCTCCCGTCAGCTCCTCCCGGCGGGGAGAACCCTCCCCCCCAATCTGAGCCCGAGGACAGGAGGGCCTCCGTGAGGCGGGGGCTCTGCTGTAAGTGCCCTTCCCCCTCCGTGGTTCACCTCTAGCCGCCTCCCCTCCCCCCGAAGACACACAGGCAGGAGCAAGGTTAATGTTTCCTTTTATTCGTAAAGAGATCCGCTCACACTGTAATAGACACTGGGATTTGCGGTGTGTTTTCTTCCACTCCGACATGCAACATTTGGCAGATGGGGGAAGGGGAGCGCCAGCCAGGTGTAAGGACCCGGCAGGGGAGGGGGATGCAGGTGAGGCCTTCATGGAAGGATTGGTTGGTTGTCTGTTGCGTGCGTGCGTCTAGCGAGTGAGGGATACGTTCCTCGTCCTTCCTCCCCCCACCCCGTGCCTTCACCACTCATCTGCTCCAATAGAGAATAATTAAATGGCACTATTCCATAAGACTTACTGGACTCGGGGCCTCTGGTGGCCAAGCTCGGCATCAAGCCCCTTGGCTAAAGTAGTTCTCCTTCAGACAGGGACCTTACCCTCATTTCTTGATCAGTGTTTGATCTCCTTCTACGTTATCTGTCTGGTACTTTTAGGTTCTGGTCTGCCCTAAGCTCCAATTCCGGTCAATTCTATAACCTTTGGAGGTATGTCTATGCTCCCTCTTCCCCCTTCCCATCCCTTTTGACTCCAAGGACGTGGGTTTGTGTGAAGGGAACATAGTTCTACGTTCTTCTAGTTGATTGTAAGAAGTAGGGATGTGATTGTTTTGTTTGAGAAAGTTGAGTTCTCCTTTCTGTCCTGGATTTATGCCTCCGACAGTCTTAAGTGGCTTATCTTTATCCTATCTGTAGGACAGATAAGTCTCTGGTTTTCTTCCTAAGCGTTAACTGTAGAGGCCTAGTTCAAAAGTTGAAAAAGGGCCCTTAGGCTGCAGATAAGGTTGGCATTTACATGCTTTTAGACTATTCTAGTTACCCCTGTGAGAAAAAAAAGATAAATCTGGTCATCAGGCTTTCTTTCTAGTCTGTGGTCTAAGTCCTCCAGACTTGCACTTAATTATAAAATTACTTGCACTTAGGCAGAGTTGGATGGAAGAAAGAGTTAGCCTCAAGCCAAACCAGAATTATGACCCTTTCCTCCACCCAGTGGCAGTTGCTTTTTGGGCTAAAGAAGGGTATAATTGAAACTTCAGATATCAAACCTTCAAGCTCTACTTCCTTCAGATTTTCTGCTTTGCCCTTCCTTAAAGTGCACTCTTTGAAAAGGATTCTTCTTGAAGAAACATTTTGCTGAAGGAACAATTGTACATTTGGAGAGATTGTTGCTTCCAGCTTCAGAGGAATAAATCTAGAGACAGTTACTCTTACCCCAAACCAAGAAGGGGAGTGGGGGGAGAGGTGAGAGCATAAGGCAGCATAATATGGAACAAGAGAAAGGGGTACAGCTCACTTCCTCCAAACCTTGAGGTTGGTGTTGCAAAAATAGGTGCAAGAAATTTCCCTGCCTGTTTATGGAATTACCCTGGGAGAAATTCAAGAAGACAGACAGTGTCAACTACCATCTGTCTGTTCTCCTATCCACTCTGGTTTAAAAAGAGACAAGCAGTTATTTGCCAGGCTCTGAAGAAAGATTGAGGGGATTGAGTCCCTTGCTCCTCCATCACTGCAGTGTTGCTCTGGGAATTGTGGGCATAAACTATGGGGTAGCATGTACAAAGGGCAAAAGTGAAAGAGAGATAGTGGCTTCAGCCACCCATGTTTATAGTGCCCAGAGAATAATAAGAGGGAAAGAGACAGATTTTGGAGGACAGAGGTAAATATCTGGAATCCTCAGAGGATAGGAATTCTAGCCATCCCTACTCAACAAATCTATGTGGAAAGGAAGTGTTTGTGTGATTTATAAAGCCAAAACATTCTTCAACTTAAGGCTTTGTTTTTAAATAAGAAAGGCCATGGGCCCCTAGCTTCCTTAATTCCTTCTTACCATTTGACCCCTTTACCAGTGACCCCAACTCAGTGATTAATACCACTCATTGTGAAAGACAAATACATGAGAGAGAAGAAACCTTCACCTTCCTCCTTACTATCCCAAGTGAGTGGGGTAGGCTATGCATAAAAAAGTTGCTAGATACATCATTAGATACCTTCTAGAGTAAGACAGTGGAAAAAAAAAGACATAGCAGCAGTTTTGATATACAGTACACAGAGATATACAGAGAACAAGAGAAAGACATTAAACATGATACAGTTGAACAACGAAGATTGGGGGGAGGGGTTAGTATCAGAGACCACAGGTTTGCAGCATGCTGAGAGGAGAGGCCTCAATCCCTCTTAGAAACTGGGGAAGAAAAAGAAAGTGGGATCACTCTGCAGCCCAGCCATAAAAAGCAACTGAGTTTTTTGATTCAGAAAAGGAATAGGTACACCAATTTCACAGATTTTGGCCATAATGCCAATATACATAGAATCCACCAATTCCCACCCCCTTTTTCTCTCATCGCTCCCTACTGTTCACTCCTAAATCCCCCAACATCTGAAGTTTTTTCTATCTTTCTGATATTTTGCATAAGACCGGATGGCCCATCCTGGGTAACTTTCTGGCTGAGCTCTTTCTTAGCTGGGGCAAGAATGCAGATTTCCTTGATAGAAAGGATACTTTCATCTTTCTGTCCCCAGCACCTATTACAGTGCCTTTTTTTGTAGTAGGCATGTAAAGTGTTTATTGAATTTAATAGAGTCTACCAATGTCTTCCCTGTTAATGATCCCCAGTGAAGCCTTATGTTGAGTTCTAAATCTATGGGAGACCTTGACCAGGTGAAAAGGGGAAGAGGGCCTAGCGATCCAGGAGAGTGATGGAGAGGGCATGTAAGGATATAGCTATGAATCAGAAAGCTCGGGACAGATAGCCTCTACAAAGGTGAAGTGTTGTTTCCTTTCCCTTGTCCCCCATCCACTCTTGTCACAAAGTGAGAGGAAGGAACTTCAGCCTTGGTCCCCCATTCCCTCCCAGTTCAAAAGTTGAAGGAATGGCCTTTAGGCTATAGAACAGCCCCATAGAGAAGGTTTGCATTTACATGCTTAGAAACTATTCTGGTTACCCATATGAGGAAAAAAAAAGGCAGTCTGGTCATCAGGCTTTCTTTCCAGTCAGTGGAATGGGAGCCCAGAGATGGCATTTGTCATAGATATTGGTAGGAAATAAAAATGCGGAGGTTGGGAAACAAGGTGTCAGGGAAGACTTTTCCTGAAGACTTCTTCGATCAGGATACATACGATCTTTCTAAAATAATTGAGGTGTATGATGGAATGAGGAATGATATGGTCTCTCCTCGTCTTTTCCAGCCTTTGAATTCTCTTAGCTGTTCCTGCCTCCTTCAAAATCTCTGTTCCTTCCCTGTCCAGCTTCCTAGTTTCATTCTTTCTTTGGGCATGTACCAGTGACCTCTAGTGGTCAAGAGCTAGTACTGTGGCAAGAGCAGGCCACACCAGGCAGAATACAGATTCAAGTTAAAGGGAATGAGTGTCAAGGGAAGGCAGCATAGGTCCAGCATTTGAGAGGGGCAGGCAGAAATCTGCTTAAGGAACAGTAAACTGTCTGGAGTTTGAGAGAAGTGGGGAGTTAGATGGTGAAGAAGTAAAAGAAGGCAAAACAAGGCTAGTCTCTGTTAGACACCTAAAGTTACCTCAAAGTGCAGATATCCATCAGTTCATGGGGGAGGATTAGCTGGCTGCTGTCTCTTGATGAAGGGGGAAAACCTTAGCCTGGTCATCAGCTTCACAGCCACAGGGCAGGTCACTCCTAAAGAAGAAAGTAGGGATAGGTAGGTACCACAGTGGATTGAGCACCAGGCCTAGAGTCCAGACAACCTGGGTTCAAACATGGCCTCAGATACTTCCTAGCTAAATGGCCCTAGACAAGTCACAACCCTACTTGTCTCACCCTTACCACTCTCCTGCTTGGGAATGGATATTTAATATTGATTTTAAGGCAGAAGGTATGGGTTTAGGGGGAAAAAAAGCAGAAGAGATAATACCATCTACCACTACTTTTCGATTATGAACAGTTTTCTAACATTCTTATTTTACTTTCACTATATTGAAGTAGAGGGACAAGGACTGTTCAGAAGATCAGAGATTTAGAATTGGAAGGGACTTTGGAAAGTATTCCAGTAGCCTTCTTTTACAGATGAGGAATTTGAGAACCTACTAAGGATGTGGGTAGTAAATAGCAGAGCCACAATTCAAAGCCAGGTTTTCTGCCTCCAGTTGTAGAAGACTTGTCCAAAATTTTATTTCACAATAGAGGTGAAATGAGAACATAATTTTCACCCCATGACTATTTTACACTAGACCATATTATGAAATGGGTCAAATTCTGGGAGAACTCTGGATTGATCAAGGGAAAAGTCATTTTTTGGTAAAGTGGGGAATGGACTGGGATAAACTTACTAGTCACAGTAGTGGAAAGAATGGTCTTCTTAGTTCCCTCCATCACCACCCTACTCCTTTCATATAGCATAGTCCAGGGAACCTCCATGAGAGGGTTAGGGAAATTTAAGAACTCACCCCTGCCCCCCCCCCAGTTTAAAAACTGGCTCTCCTGGAAAAATTAACATTTTCTCCATTTCTTTCTTAAATATAGACAATCAACAACAAATCAAAAATCCCAAATTGTAGCATTTTCCAATTTTCCAAGGCATAAATGCTCACACTCAAAATATAAGAATTGACTTGGTTTGAGCTGGTTCCTGCATACCCCTGCTTCACTTCAACCCACCCATCAAAGAGACACCCTAAGAGGAAAAACTCTGTACCTATTATCATTGATGTCGGTGGCATTTCCTGGAGAGATCAAGCATGATGAGTAGAAGAGACAAAAGAAAATAAACAAGTTGATAGGCATCAGGTGACAATTTCCTAAGTTTCTTCCCCTCCCCACCATTTCTTAGGAAGCTGTTGAGGATTTAGGGGTATAACTACTTTCCTGTTACTCTAAATTTCCTTATGGGTAAACAGTTCTAAGGAAGAGATTATTCTTTTCCCCCACTAAGAGAAGGGGTTAGGATGGATAATAAGGGAAGAATCAAAAAAGGAGACTCCTAGCCCCACACATGACAAGAGATTTGGGATGCTATTGGAGAGATAGAGACCCCAAAGCCACTTGTTAGTGCTTCTCCCAAACTGCCTCCTCCCCTCTCACCCCCAACCTGGAATACCTGTTTTTTGGGGTGTTCTAAACAACAAATGTCCTCTTCTTACCATTATCCATATTTAGCTTCTGGTAGGAAGCCAGATTGCCACTGGAGGAAGAAGTTCCACTGCTGGCAAAGGAGTTGCCAAAGCTGAATGGGAGGAATAGAGTGGAGCAGATGCCATCTCAGCCTTTCCCCAAGCTTTAAGGCCACCATCTTCTCCACCCCCAGAAATAAAACCATATCTAACATCAGAGTGATAGAGGCTTCCCAAAGCAGGAAGTAAGGAACGGTTAACCTTTAGCTTGGAGGAGTAGTACCTATTTTTAATCCTATTTCATTATTAGGTTAGTTGGTTGGGTGAAAACAAGAGTTACTCCAAATAAAATGAGTGTTTGGGATTTTGCCTGATCCTTGCCCTGTAGGGACTAAGGCCTCCTGACCATGGCCTGGACAGTGAGCCCTGCCTTCCCCACCTCTCACCCCCATGTTACTCACTACATGTCAGAAGTAGCACTAGGTGCAGCCTGCAGGTACAGATTCTGGTAGTTCTGGAAGAGATTGTTTGTGTAGCTGATGCATTCAGGGCTCCTGGTGCCATAGGGATTGGTGGGTGAAGACACTGGGTAGTGGCCAGGCCGGACTGGTTTGGCTGTGGTTGAAGAGAAGATCGAAGACCCAGGCACTAAGGATGCCTCTTAACCCTTATTTTTTACCCTTTATTTTTACTGTGTTGCCCATGTTGGCTTCAATGGCCCTTGAAAAATCAATTGTTTTTTTCTTTCCACTTGTTCCATTGAGGGAAAGCAGTGACATCCTTCCATTGTGAAAAGAAACTTCCCAGGGAAGAGGTGTATGAGGGCATCAGGATACCCCATAGAAAGCAGTAGCAGCTTCAGAGCATCTGGGGCTTTCCAAGAAGAGAGCCCTGCCATCTCCAGAAGGCTGTTGGGAACCCTGCTTGCCCAGGCCTACCTCTTCCCTGGCCTTACCCTCTCCCCAGCACTCACCAATCTGAGCAGAATGGTTTCGCTTGCCAGCATTCTTGTAGCGCACAGCTTCCTTGATTCTGTCTACCTCCTGCTGGTATCTGCGCTTATCTTTCATGGCGCCTTCCTTGGCTTCCTTCAGTGCGCCCTCCAGGGCCTTAACTCTCTCAGCCGTAGCCCGAAGTCGTTTCTCCAGTTTAGGAAGCTCGCAGCGCAGATCTGCATTGTCACGAACCAGCTTTGGTGTGGTCAAAGGAGAGGGCAAAGAGGGAAAGAGAAATGGGGAGAGAACCCAAGAAATCAGTTGGGAGAGAAAAAGAAGCAGTTTGGAAATTGAGGAGAAATCATACCCCGTTATTTCACCCAGCCTTGGGCCTAGGCCTTCCTCAGCTGGAGGCTCACCACCTCATATCCCCATTGGACAGAACTGGCCTCTCCCTTTACTTCCTTCCAGACTTCCCTTCTATCTCTCTAGACCCCAAATACAGTAAGAACTGAGGACCCAGTGCTTCAGGGTTGAGAATAACAGGGAAATTACCCACAAGCAGAGCTAAAGTGTGGGCATGCTGAAAATGAGGAGGCAGCAAAACAGCAGCTCTTGGTGGGGAGTGAAGGGGATGACAGAGGGAAGAGGTGACATAATATGGCAAGAAGGAGTCCCATACAAGGTCAAATGCAATGCAGAGCAGAAGCCACAAGCAGACATTAATTAGCCCTGCTTCCCCCATTCCATACAACACACTCACTCCAACAGAGCCCCACAGGGAGGAAAGAAAATGTTTGAATTCTTACAGTCTTGTGCACCTTGCCCCCATAGGAGAGGGTCTCCTGGGATTTCCCCTCCCTTTGTGGATAAGGCTAGGGGACAGTTGGAACAAACAAAATCATCCCCTACAACCTAAAGAGACACTCTTAGATATATTTTTTTTACCATATTCTATGAAAGAACTGAAAAAATGCCCAGGCAAAGAAAGGAACAGGAATTATTGGGGCTCTAGCAGAACAAAAATACAGCAGTCCTGGGGGAGGGGGATTGAACCAGAAAGATTTCTGTATAGTTTCACCTTCATATTAAGTATAGATTACAAGCAACATTCTTTCGCTGAGTTGGCTGCCAGTTAAGACCCATTTTGTAACAAAAATATTGCCAATTCCACTTTCCTCTTCCTATGGGGAATATCTCTTTTGTATTACATGCAAATCCACCTATTCCAGGTAGATTTTATTCTCAGCTTGAGACACACTCTCATGTTGATGGAGGCCAGAGAGGGATGGTAAAGGAATTGAGTGACTATTATGAGAGAAGGGAATAGCCTTTTGTGTCTAGGGGAATGGAGAAAGGAAGTACAATCTAGCCTTTTGCTGGTACAAAGTAAATGAAGAGCCTGCCTTTAGGCCTCAGGAAAGGGTGAAGTAAAAATATAGGGTACTTGCTGGAGTTTGTTGCTTGGAATGTTAGCGGTGCCCAATAGTTAACTGCTGAAACCTGCCAATAAGGTTGAAATACCTTGGAAGTAAGAGGGAAGTATCCCTGCTTTGAATATACCAAACATTTCCTGTCCTGATTCCTCTGGGCTATCCCCTTTTTCTCTCCCCCACCCCATACCTTGGACACCCAGACTTCCAGCTAAGGAGCCGCAGCAGAGAGGAGGGGGGGACAGAAAGGCAGCAACTTAACATACAAGAGTCATAGACTAGCCCCTCCCCACCCCTCAGGCTGGTTGAGCCATCCTGGGATCATATTGTCCACTTCCCTGACTCCCTCCCTCCCTCAAACCTAGACCCCTGGAGGATACACAGTTTCTTTTGTTTGCCTGTTTATCTCCATCTGTTAGGTGTTCTTCCTAAAGCCCAACTGAAATTCTTGCTGCAGTTCCAACCCATTTCTCTTTGTTCAAGGCCATCCCAACTCATCTCCCCAAGATGGAGCTGGGGATTGCCATGTTTAGAAAGATAAATGATAATCATGGGAAGAAGAAAGGGAAAAACAAAGCCAAATATAAAGATAGTATTTTTAGGGATAGGAGAGGAAAAGAAAGCATTCAAATTAAGTTTCTTGTCAGCCCAAGAAGCTCCCAAGGAAGAGGTCAGAGTAGCCAGAAAAACTGTCATCAGGAAACCCTATCATCTTCTTTCTCCAAATTTACCTGTTTGTGAACCTTTGTAAGCTGTTCCAGGTTGTTCTCAAGAAAGGAAATCTTCTGTTTCTGGGAGTGAATCCCCCCACTGTCCTCGGGTTCCATTTCTGCACTCTTTAGTAGAAAGGAGTATAGTGTTAGGAGATAGAACCTATCAGAAGTTTGTCCAGACTGAGTCAGCTTAGCCTTATATATAGAGGCTTGAGAAATACAAAGGAGAAGAGAGATCAGGAAGACACTGGAAATGACACTCACTTTCTTGACTCGAGTCGTGACGTCTTGAACGAACAGCTTGCGAAGGTTGTGGAGGGTCTGGAGTTCCCGGGCCTAGAGAGGAGAAAGATGTTTGAAGAGAGCTAGAAAACAGGATTCATCACTTCCTTGGACTAAAGTGAGACACTGATCATTCACTGATGTCTCCTGGTGAGAGACATCTGTTTAACACCAGTTTGCAAAGGAATAGAAAAATGAGGTTCAGAAAGGAATCTGAGGGCAAAGACCAGAGATCCCTCCCTTTTAGAAGCTATCTTAATAAAGATTACTGATTCCCAAAGCCCTGTACAGAATTACTCACAACAGTCTCCTCCAGCCCTTTGAGGTCCTGCTTGGACTGCTCGTGTCGCTCATAGAGAAATCTTCAGCCAGATCAACATCAGGAGACATGGAAAAAGTGAGAATTTGTTTATGATGCTAGCCCATTTCCCCCTACTCCTTTCTCCCCACCAAGTTATCCTGTCTTTACAAACATATGTGGGCAAGTGTGTCTTGGGTCCAGGCACAATCACACCTGACTACAGATGCTAAGTCATGTATTCATGCACTCCTAGAGTTCCAGGCATGCCTGTGACTCACGTCAGCTCCTGTAGTTTAATGCTCTTCTCATGCTCCTCACTTTTTAGCTTTTCATAGTCAGCCTGCAGTTTTTCTAACTCCAGCTGAAGCTTCTGATTTAGGCTATAAAGATAAAAGATAGATCAGGAATAAAGAAAAGAGAAGAAGCAAATCAGGACTGACCCATCTACCTTCAGACATCAGAGCCTAATTGGGGTCACCAACCCCAGGTATGAATTGAAAATTATTTCAAATATATCCTTGGTTTCTTCTATAGCACCTGGCGTAGTGCTTATATATAAAATATTTGTTAAATGAATGAGAGCACAATTAATGAACTTATTCCGGGACCTCAGAATAAACTTTGGAGGCAATAAAGGAAGACAAAGAGGACCAGGGGGCCTATAGCAGATCAGCTAGTTAGATTTCCTTACTCTTTAAGCTCATCAATGATTTTCTGCTTCTCATTGATTTCATCCCGAAGCCGGGCCAGCTGCCGATGATGGGCCTCACGATGGTTTTCCATCTGTAGTTCCAGTGCCTTCTGCAAATGATACCCCTCCCCATTAAGAACAGAGGCTGCCCCCCCATACTTCATCTCTATGAAATCCAGAACAGCCTTCACCCTGCCAAAGCCTGGCAGTTTCCCCAACTTTCCCACCTCCCCCCTCCCTCACCTTCACCTCATCAGCATCCTGTGTGTCTGGTTCCTTGTCCTTCAAGGCTACTTCATTCACGGTTTCTGGGGAGGAGTAGAGAAGCAATTAACATTGAACATGCCTCTTCCAGGGAAATAACTCATTCCTTTGTGATAAAAGCTGCTGTCCAGGTGGGGCTATTGATTAAATGGGCCCCCAAAATAAGTTTCTCCAGTCTGGCATGGTCTAACTTGATAAAGCAGGGGCTGGGGAGAGTCATTGGTTGATAACAGATTAAACCTCATGCAAGTTAATTCCTAATTATTACAAAAATTCACATCATTAGTTTCTAGCCAGAACCTGAATGAACAGGCCATGGAGCTGCTTGTTTTGGACCTGTTAATTATTATCTCTTCTCATATGAGAGAGCACATATATAAGATGGATAGAGAGCTGGCCTCCAAGTCTGGAAGGCCTGGGTTGGAGTTTGCAATACATTGGCTGTACGATCAGATAACTTCTCAGTGCATCAGGCAATTGAGACTGTAGATGCAGAACAATAGTAGATCTGCATTGGAGAAGGGGTTTCCTCTCTGGGAGTTCCCCACCTTACAGAAACAGAAACACACACATACACACACACAGATTGCCTCAAATCCCCAGATGAAGTGGAGACAGGAGGAAGGTCTCACCCTGAGCCTGTAATTTAGCAAGCTCATCACTCAGGGCATCATAGGACTCTTCGAGATGCCTTTTCTTCAACTCCACGCTCTGCATGTACTCAGTCAGGGAGCGGATCTTGGCCTCATGCTGGTGAAGGGGAAGAGGCAGAGTCCAAGGGTAAAAACAGAGGTGCAGGGGCATCTTCTGAGAGTTCAAAAGTTTCCTCAACCTTCCCTACAGCTTCAGTTCTTTGCATTTTGCTATGTACTCTGGTGGGCCAGTAATATTCCAGAGACACTGCCTTCAGAAGCCACCAGCCTAGGAGTTTAGACCCTATCAACTTTCAGTTTATCACCTTGAATCTCTATCATTTCCCTCTGCTAATGATCCCCTGGCCTCAGGTTTCCAGTAGATTTTGGCTAGAAGTAGGGTGTAGTGAATAGCCACATTGGTAGAAGGGGAAGATTTCTATCCCCTACAAAAGGCCCTCAATCCTTGGGCCCTCACCTGGGAAATAAGCAGTTGACAGGAAGAGAGTTCTCGCCCAGTCACCTCCATTTTTCGGTGACATTCAACCTGCAAATTCTCTAGTTGCCGGCACCGCTTAACCACAGACTTGACTTCTGACTTGATCTTACTGATATAGAGTCGGGCCACTGTGAATTCCTCCTCAATGGCTCCGCTTATTTCCACCGGCTTTGGATCAAGCAAGGAAAAAAAAGAGGCCACAATCTGTCTTAACTGTAGAGGAATCCTCCTTAAAATTATACCCCCCTTCCCTTCTGCTGAAGTGTCTGCCATTTTCTCAGGTGGCAGCACAGCTCTTCTGTTTTTCCTAGATCCCCTGCTCAAGATGGAATACTTGATACCAGCCGCGGGAAATCAAAATTCTTCAACTCGGCCTTCAAGGATCCCCATCTCTACCCCAACCACCTGTCCCTCTAGTTATCATGTTAATCTTTCAGTAAGACTTCATTTTGCCATGGAGTTCATATTTCTCACAATTTGATCCAACCCTACCACTCTGTGCATAGCTATTTTTTCTGTTGCTGCTACTGTCTTTCAAAACCTGACTCAAAGTTTACCCCTACCTAGGAAATCCCCTTTTTACCCTACCCCGAATACTTTTTTATTCTTTATTCTCTCACCAAGCAATTATTATCATTACTATAATATCAGCTTTGCACTTGTCTGTCTAGTTTTAAAAACAATTTTGTTTCCTAGAAGTATGGATGTATGGTTTGTCTCTTTTAGACTAGCATTTCCTTAAATGTAGGAATCACAGTTCTCCGTTGTTCAGTACCAGAGACCTTCAGATCAAAGGAGCTAACAGACTCCATTTCCCCAATTCTTCTCATCCCTCTGAGCAGAGACTTAGCAAAGGAGAGACCCCATCCCTACTTACCAGCTTGATCTCCCCATTGCCCACAATGACGCTGAATTCACTTAGGTCCTTCATCAACCCATTCAAGACCTCAGCGATTCTCTTTCGCTGGTGACCACTGACTTCTTGTAGCCTTTGCAGCTCAGACTCCAGGGACAGCATGGTAGCCTAAAGGTAGTCACCACCATCATTACCAATATACCCTATCCTTTTCCCCCAGAACAGAGACTCTCCTTCCCTACCCAGTGAGATCTTTGTGGAGGGAGAGCCTGTGATCTTATTGGCATTGGAGAAATGATGGAAGGGAACTAGAGAAATTTCAAAATCACGGAATAGAGGCAGTGAGTGAGGAGCAAAAACCAAGGGGCTCTTTAGTATACATATGAAGGCATGAAATCAAATAATGTATAATGTTCTCTTTGGAGGGGAGGGAAAGGGGCTTTAGTTGGGGGTGGACATACCTCAAGACTCTTTGGTCACTTACCACCTTTTGGGACAGTTCATCCATCAGCAGCTGGTTCTGCTGACTCTTTTCCTCAACTTCCTGTGATTTTTGATCATAGTTGACTGCCAGTTCTTCTAATGCCTGCAACACCTCCTTTACTTCATCCTTGGCTGCATCATTCTCTGACTGCAGATGACTCAGCTCCTGCTGAACCTTCTCATTGTCACCTCGTGTGGACACCAACAGCTGAGAGAATGGAGAATCAGGTGCTAGTGGATATCTATGGGAGTGCCTAGCCCTGTGGCTCCCTGGCCTGGAAGACTAAGGTCCAAATCTCAGAGTTATTACATTAGTAGAAAAAAATGAATGACCTTGTTGCCACCTCCTAGGGGCACCAGCAGCTTAGAAAGTGGGAAGTCAGGTGTTAGTGTTCATCTATTCTGAATTACCAGTTTCGTGGCTTCTTGATCTGGAGAGGTAAAGGTCCAAATCTCAGATTATTAGATTGGTAGATTAAGAAAATGTAATAGTAGTATACTTAGATTTCAGTAAGACGTTTGACAAAGCATAGTGATATTAGTGAATGGAAAGATGTGTTTAGATGATAGTTAGGTGGATAAAGTTGCATGAACAGACTCAAAGAGACCCGATTAATGAATCAACGAGAAGGGAAGATCTGTAACGCAATATACCCCAGGCCTTGTTTTGTTTGGCATTTTGACCAATGTACTTGGATGAAGGTGTGGATAATATCAGATTTAAAGATGACAAGGCTAAAAGGAATGGCCAACTCATTAGATGACAACGAAATCTAGAAAGATCTTGACAAGTGTTAATAGATCAGATCTAATAATTGTATGGGATAAATGTAAAGTTCTGTAATTGTGTGGCTGCAGCAGTAGCAACTAAAGGCCTTCCATGTAGTTGAGGCTAGTTTCTCCTAAGGCCTTGCCACATTGGCTGGGTTGATTTCTGGCACCCTATGGCTGCCATGGGCAAAGCCTCTACATGAGACAACGTAGGGGATCCTACTGACCTGAGATTAGCCCAGTGGATGCTAAAGGTGTTTGATGTAGAAAATAAAGATAAGCACCTGAAGAGCAATCTCTACTAAGTGATACTTACTGATTATAGCATATAGAAAATGAAAGGAAACTATCCAAGTACATTCAGAGTTTTTAAGAATCACAGTGGACTTAATATCAGCACAAGTAAAAGAAGCAATGCTGACGGAAATAAAAACCAAGAGGCTAAGTGGGAAATATCATTTTCAATCCAGAGATTTCATTGAAAAAAAAAAAAGCTGTGGAGTCCTTTTACCAGTAGGGCTTTAACAAGTGAATGAGAGCAGAATCAAGGATAAAAACTGGAACATCACAAGTATCCTAATAATATCCCTGCTCTGTCCTCCTGGAGTGAACTCCACAGAAGGGGCAGAGGATGGAGTGGGCTTTCTCACCAAGAAACTTGAAAAGTTCAAACAAACAAACCTGATGAGTCACTGAAACAATAGTTGAGGTCATGATTCAATGTGACAACTCAGAGATGCTCTGCTACAGAATTCTATCCCCTTAGGAAGCTTATAGAAACTTAAGTGAAATCTGTCGAATCAGTTAGAGATCTCTGATGCAACCAGTTCCACAAGAGGGATCTGCAAGGGAGGGGCTATGTTTGAAGCAAAAATGTGGTAGAGAAGAAACTATAAAAGTTGATCAAGAAATTGTTAATATTGGCCAGGAAAGCTTGAAGGCCTGTCAGCAGAGAGTAGGAGAAAGCTACCAACAGAAAACTATATAAAAGGGCTTAAACAGAAATATGAGGTTGCAAAGGTTTATCAGGATCAATATCAGGAACTTGGAGCCGATTCATCTGCTCGGAAATGTCTTGCAAAGCAGAAGCAACGGATGCTTGCTGAGAGAACTGCCAGGGAGGCTGCTGCTGCCTGACTTGTCAAAAAAGTGAGAACATTTTGATCCCTTTTGATCCCAATAAAACTCTTTGCAGTTAAAAAAAATTCCTAAAAGAGATGGATTTGGTAGACTAGAGCTATCCCCAGCTGCTATAGCCTGCCATACACTATGGCCACCAATCAAATCGATCCTGCCTTACAAACCTCTATGCCAGTTATAGTGGCTGGGGTCAAATGGAAATCCTTGGAGATAACCAAGCCATGCTGTGGAGTTATAATCAAATCATTTCAGTTTCCAGAAGGATAAAAACTATTTCCTCCCTAATGATAGAGATGAAGGCTATACCAGTTCCCTTTATAATTATCCTGTGTGACTGATGAAGAAAAAGTGGCACCTTGGCAGCCTTCAGTTTAAAACCACAGTGTGCTGAACAAAGTTGTCATGACAATTGCTGAGGTCGTTTCTTGCCCCATCAGTGGTCAGTCAGATAGTTCAGGCTGACAGTGTTTGCTTTGTATAGACTTTGCTTGTATATATTTTGAAGTCATTTTCTTCTTCTGGGTTTGTAGTCTTGGGCATCTCTCTATAGACCAGCTCTTCATTGTGACAGTATTTATTTATTCTTCCAACCTTACTTCATGACTTTGTTAAGGCCTGGCTATACACACTTCTAGAGTAAATGTTTGGGTTTTGTTTGGGCTTGATTTGTATTCTCTAGGATTCTGATGCTACTTTCTCTAAATACTAAGTTCTGAGTTCTTCAAGGAAGATAGGGGCAACTCAGGCCAGGAATCTGTAACTTTGGGTATGCCTAGAGTAGTCCACTCTAGGGCAATCTAAACAGAACTAGCTATTCTGGTTTAAATTTTGCAAGTTCCTTCTCTGATTTGGGTCTGGGTAACACAACTACAGGCTGGCCCCTGGTTGAAGACTGCTGCTGGCCCTAACCTTTCAGCTAATGGGAAGACTTACTGATTCCCAGCAATAGAACTGAAGGCTCCCTGTTGGTTTGAGCTCTCTGACTTCTTTACTCAGCTGCAAACCTCAGACTTGCCTGGGGAATGAATCCAAGCATTATTCAGAAGTCAGAGCCTAATGGCTGCTCATGTTCTTTGCTCAGTATATACCTCCAAGACCACTCCTTGCCCCGCTCTGTCACTCCTGGTCACATATCTCCTCCTAAGTCTATGCTATATCTGTGACCTAGATCTGGAGTTAGAGGGACAGAACTGGCATCTGGGTCCTGTTCCTGCTTCCTGCACAGTGCCAGACACATCCCTGTGGGATCCAAGATCACTGCTTTCAGTACATAGCATCAGATCCCAGCTTAGTCCCTTCACTTAAAGGAACTAGGCAGTTCCTTCCTGGCTAGAGTCCTACCCCAGTGCCAACAGATACCTTTTGTCACCTACTGAATTGGGCTAGAAAAATGACTCACCATAGTTTTCCTAGGATTTTCCTGATCACAACTCAATCCAGAGTTCCTTCTAGGTCTTAAATGAAGTAATCAGGGGCATGTATGGGGAAAGTCCAAGATGGGCTTTATTGCTTCTTCCTAATCCACCGTCTTTGCTCCCACCATTGACTGGGACAGGGTTCTTGGCACTGAAAATGTGTTTTCTCTATTCCTATAGCTAGAAATAGGCAGGAGCAATTCAAATTCCCCCAGAAAGGAGTCCAGCATAAATTCACCATTCATCCTCAGGGTTACTTGAACTCTTCTCTCATATTGTTACAGTCCAATGGGCAGAAACCTGATAAAGCCTTCACTTCTGAGGCATTGGTTCCCTCATCACATTGATCATATAATGTTGACCAGATTGAATGAGGCTACAGTGACAAAGGTTCTAGGTCAGATGGCAGCCCATTTGAAGAACAAGGAGAGGTCAACACTAAGATCCAGGGTCCAGACCATTCAGTCATGTTTTGGGGAGTAGTACATTGGATAGGGAGAATGATTCAGTGCATAATCCAGAATAAGCTACTGCTCCTTGATTTTCCACAATCCAAAAAGGAAGCCCAGAGGTTTATTACACTCTGATTTTTGGAGAACCCACATTCATCACCTAGGTATCCCGATGATTCTCATATGCCAAGTCACCCATAAGTCTTTTTCGAGTGGGGCCCAGAACAACAAAGTGGGCCTAAAGTGGGCCATTCACCAGTTTCCCCATGGGCCTTTAGGGTCCTTTGGGGCCCCGTTTTTTGTGGGAAGTCTCTGTCCATAAAGACCAGGCTGAGTATAGCCTTTAGCAAGCTCCTAGGGGTAACTAGACCAAAAGACTATTGGGTTTCTGGAACTATAAGGTCTCCAGAGTTGCCATTTATTATACCACTTTTGAAAAGCAGTTCTTAGATTGTTTGCAGCCTTGACTATTATCATTAATTGTACTTTGTCCAGAATTGGGTAACATAAGTTAGTTTCTCAAATAAGATGGGTAGTATAATTGGGGAGAGGCCTCTACTATTAAATGCTGAAGGTAAATTCAAGGTCTTGCCCTCTCAGTTCCCTAAGGTATTAGAACCCTTTATGAAAAGTTTGCAGGGGCTAAAACCCTCCAGTTTCACCCAATAACCTCTGATTTCTCTGCTAGCCTAATCGTTAAATGGCTTCACCAATGAAGACTTCAATTTTGAGGAACATCATTCTGCCTGATTCACCAGCTGCTCTGTCCTCTGCACAATTGGACTTCAGAGGCCATTGATATAGTAATAGGTAATGCCCAGAGGGATGGAAGTCCTGGAAGATCCTCTCAGTGAACAGTTTCAAGCTATGTGGCTAGTGTGTGCGATGGGTAGGTTGGATAAAAATCTTCATTAACACTGATTCTTGGGCAGGGGCCAGGTATCTGTCCAAAGGGTCTAGAGGCTAGAATGAAGAGGATTTGACAGTCAGAAGCTCTCCCCTTAGGGGTCAGAACAAACAAAGGGATTTTTGTAATACTGCCAACATCCTACAGTTGTTTGTGGGGCAGATCAGCCCTCACTGGAGAGACATATTCCCTCCATCAAAATATACAACCACGTTGTTGATGCCATTATGAAAAAGGCAGAAGTTGGGAGGTGAATCCATTACCAGTCAGGAATCGGGGGGGGGGGCTGTGATGCTATGTTATCCCAAACAAATGACTATATAATTCTCCTAATCAGGAACAAGGCAACTACTTCTGCTCATATAATTCAGAATGCCCACCTACTGTGTACAGTCCTTGCCCACAACTGGCAAATTAGCCCTCTTCCTCCATCTTAGGGCAAGAAGTATGTTCCTGCTAAACAACAGTTTTGTTATCATGCCACTGAGGTTGGGTATTCTACTTCAGATAAGCCATGTTCTTTGTTGAATTAGCACTATCCTAAGAGGGGAGAGGGTTCCTTGGCCCAGAAGTTTCTGGGATCCGGGCTCCAGGAAGATTTACCCAAATAAGGAAAGACTATTTTTTAAACCCTTGCCTTCTGTCTTAAAATAAATACTAAGTATTGGTTCCAAAGCAGAAGAGTGGTAAGGGCTAGGAATGGGGGTTAAGTGACTTGCCCAGGGTCTGAAATAATGTATATATTCTTGATGGTTAATGTTGATAACCTCTCTTTGCAAAATCCTTTCTCTTACCTGTTTGCAACCCCTTTTTCTTCTTCACTCATTACAGGTCATATAGCTAGGAAGTGTCTGAGGCCACATTTGATCCCAGGACTTCCCATCTCTGGGCCTGACTCTCAAACCACTTGAGCTACCTAGCTGCCCCAGGAAAGACTACTTTTTGGCATAGATAGACCTTCTCTGGCCCTTCTTTATTCCATCCCTGGTTCTTCACCCTGGCCTAAAGGGTCCTGCCCCTCACAAGGAGCTATACACCTTGGATAAATGCTCAAACCCTCCTTAATTATAAGATTTCTTTTTTTTTTTCTTGGTATGGTTCCAACAACTACTTCCAAAACAGAACAAATGGTGGTAGTATTGCAAGGTGCCTTGTTTTCTGACAACATGAGAGAGGTAATACTCTTTCTGTCTAACTACAACGACTTTCTATTTACCTGGAAGAAAGGGGATCTCTTGTCGGAGTTTCAGACAACCCTGAGTTCCTGGATCAATGTGAAGGGGAACCCTCTCCTGATGGCTTTCCCAGGGAAGGGGACACCCTTGCTGGTATGCTGGAGAACATTGAGGGGTTGGTGGGTGGTACAGACCAAGACAGGCTATGTGCAAGAAGGTAGTGAGCTTCCTTAGGTACTATACACTATACCTTGAACCTGTGGTAAGGATTGGTGAATATGCTGGAATCATCTGCATGGTGGCATTGATGTTCCTGGTGCTGCTCGTACTCAGCATCATTGCTTTTCATCAGGAGATCTTTTCTGAACTGACTCTAGTAATCACGTATCTCATGACAGATCTTGGACTTGATCCTTTGAATCAAGGTATCAAAAATCACCATCATCTTCCTTGTACTAAATTCTTTTTAATGGAGCCCAAGATCTCTATTTTGACTGTCGTATCACATTGTTGACTAATATTGAACGTTTTGTCCACCAAAACATGTTGCTGTCTAAACAGACTCCTCCATCTTGAACTTGTGAGTTTTTTTTAACCCAAATGTAAGACTTTCCACTTATTCCTATTAACTTTGACTTATTAGAATTTCTAAAAGTAGAATGTGCTATCCTGGGAAGTTAATGAATTTCCTATCATTGGAGGTCCTCCTTTAGAGGTGAATGAAATACTCAGAGATACTGTAGACCAGTGATTCCCAAAATGGGTGCCACCGCCCCCTGGTGGGTGCTGCAGTGATCCAGGAGGATGGTGATGGCCACAGGTGCATTTATCTTTCCTATTAATTGCTATTAAAATTAAAAAAAAATTATTTCCAGGGCGCTAGGTAATATTTTTTCTGGAAAGGGGCTGGTAGGCCAAAAAAGTTTGGGAACCACTGCTATAGACAAATCCCTACTCTGGTATGCCTTTGGATTAGATCTGAGTTTTTTTCCAGTCCAAGATCCTATGATTCTCAGTCTAGTTTCCTGAGCAAAAGATCTAAGAGAAAGTAGGCTTTTTGCTGAATAAAAGAGCTTAGACATATTAAGTCAATTGAGATGAAGTTCTTGGCCTTTTCACCATGTGACTAAGAGAAGCCCCAATAATTTAACAAGTTCTCAGGGTTATCCTTTGTAAAGGGAATGCCTTTTCTCCCATCCTAATATAGAGTTTCTCTAGGTTTCAAAAAAAGAAACATCTAACTCCCCCATCCCTACCTTCTCCCCTATCTTTTTGAACCCTGGGAAATCTTCTCTGAGTTCTAATCTCCATCTTTACTGCTGCAAATATAATTAATTACCTCTTCCTGGTCCAACATTTGTTGCTTAAGTTTTTCCATCAGTTGACTCTGTTGATTAATTTCATCATCCTGTTAGAGGCAAGGGGGAGAAATGGGCAGAGAATGAGATTTTTGTATTTCTCTCTCAATTGTTTTTTTTAGGATCTACTTTAGAATTACCAAAACTAGAATGAAATGTGTATGAGGGAAGGATCCTGAGAGAAATCTGAATTAATTAGGAACAGTTCCATACCCCCACCACCTCCACAAAGAGAAGCCACCTTTTTTCCTCTACTCTATGCCTCTTCCCTGAAATCTCTTCATTTCTTTTCCCATAATGCCTACTTTTCTGGTTCCCTCCCTCATCACCTTATCGTCTAGCTGCTTGTAGAGACGTCTTATCTCCTCTTCATATTTCTGTCTTTCTTCAGGTGCAATTCGAACCACAATGGATGAGTTGTCATTCACTGGTGTCTCCTCACAAAGCTCCCCTCCAGGGGTTGATTCTTCCCCACCTAGACGCTCGGTCTCAGGCACATTCTCCCCTAAGGAAGCAGTATAGGAAAAGGGTTTGATAGACAATCAAATCAGAGATACCCAATCCATAAAGAGAAAAAGGGAACAATCATAGAGGCTTCCCTTCCAATCAGAAATATCCCTCTTAGACTACTCTACCTCCTGCCACAAAACCTTTCTTTACCAAAGAAATATCCCTGTCAAAAACTTCCCATTCTTCCAGAAAGACCCTTTTTCCTCATAAGAAAATCTCTCCCTCTCACCTAGCAATTAACCTATTTCCTTTTTTTTTTTTTTAATCTTACCTTTCATCTTAGAATCAACACTATATATTGGTTCCAAGGCAGAAGAGTGGTAAGGGCTAGGCAATGGGGATTAAGTAACTTGCCCACAGTCCCACAGTTAGAAAGTGTCTAAGGCCAAATTTGAACCCAGGACCTCCTATTTATAGGCCTGGCTCTCTATCCACTGAGCCAACTAGCAGCCCTACCCCCATTTCTCCAGGAACAGAAGCTTCCTTCATAGTCTGACCTTGCATATAACCCTCTCACACAGGGTTGCTCTGTCTCCAGAGTGCTCCCTTTTGCTCACCACCCCCACCTAAAGGGGTTTCTTTCCTTCAGGGGCCTACTCTACTCTAACCATTTCGCCACCGGCTTAGCTCAGCTTCCAGCTTGGCAATGGTCTCTTTCTGTGCCTTCGTCTTCTCCTTCTCTTTCTCATATTTCTTCTTCCACTGTTCAGCAGTCAGTTCCAGATTCACTGAAGCAGTGTTCTTGATGGTCTTTGCCCTGGGATAAGGAAGGAAGAGAAGAAAATTAGGAGAAGGCCTGGAGATTGAAGAGGCAGGATGGGAAGAGAATGTACTGAGCTAGGAGAGTTATGAGGGATTCTGAGGGAGAAAGGATAGGATGGTCACAGACCTTTGCCCAAACATAAGAGTAGATTTGGTCTCAGCATCATTGTAACTGGATGGAGAGCAGCAGATAAACATCGTTGTCCGGCAGTTCCCTCCCAAAGAGTCCTGAAGGATCCTAGTCATTTTGCTGTCACGATACGGAACGTAGCTTTTCTGGGGAGAAGAGAGACTGAGTGAGGAAAAAGGGACCTGGTATGAAGGGGGTGGGGGGATTGAATTGGGACCCAAAAACTTCTGGCGTGAAGGGATAAGAAGATGGAGAAACATGTGGGGAAAACCAGGAGGAAGTCAGAGGACAAAGGTAGAAGGGATACTCACTGTGCCTTCAGCCAGGGCAGAGATCACATTCCCCAATGCCGACAAGGATTTATTGATATTCTTTGCTTCATCCAACACGGCTCCCTCTGCCCCTGTTTTGCTGACCTGTGGAGGGAGGGGAGGATGTATCTGACATGAGAAGCTTCAAAGAGTCTGAACTTTTACTTCCTACACAAGGTTTCTCAGCTCTTTCAAGGTAGGAGGGATAGAGATCAGGTCTAAACAAGACAACTGGGCAGGAATAGCCAGGTCTTCAAAAACTTTGATGAAAAAGGTTTCCCCTCTGAGATTCCCATTCCCAACCTTGCCCCTCCTGCTAACCTTCTCACTTCCTGCCAGGTCCACTAGATAGAGCTTCCCACTAAGCTTTTGCTCAGTCTCCACGTTTTCCTGCTTAATGTTGATGAGAAAAATGCTGTGGCTTCGGGAGCTGTGCTCATTCATGTCTGAAAGTGGTGAGGGAGAAAAGGGTAGAGTGATAGACAGATAGTCAGAGATGTTAGGCAACCTCTCATCCAGCAAAACAGACCTTCCACCTCCGTGCCTTTAGACAGAGAGAGGTCTTAGCTATCTCGACACCCCCCCCCCACATCAACCCCCCCCCCCCGCTCAGTTTCCCTGGCCCACATAGAAAAGGGACTCTCCTTTCCTGAAGGATAAAGATGCCCCAGATTCTCTTCTGCTCCTTGGCCTCTTATTCCCAAAGAGAGGCACAAAGGCAGAAGCAGACACACACACACACACACACACACACACACACACACACACACACACACACACAATCTTCATTTTCCTACTCACTAGTGACTGCCACATGACGGTTTGATTTCCCCTCATCAATCACATCTAGAATTTCTTCTGGGCTAGACACAAAGCGCTCAGTACAACCCTATAGATTGAATATAGACATAAACACATTGGTCTATAGACTACACAACTTTTCAGTCCCAAGGTTCAATAACATTCAGTTTATTGTAAAATTACTCTTCAAATTTGATCTACTTAGACATTTGACCTTTTCAGCATATATATAGCACAACCCTCCCCCCCAACAGCCATTTTTAATTAATATATGGGATATTCTGAATCTTCAGACTGACCTTAATTCACCATTCTTCCTTCAACCCCACTCTCACCTTGACAAATGGGACCCGGTTCTTATCTTCATGCACAGATAGGTTTGTCTTGGTCACTGAATTGGAATGAAGAAGGGAGATCTGTTATCCCAGGTTCCTCCTCTGCTTCTATTTCCCTACCATCCCTACCAAGAAGTGCAGAAGTATTTTCCCCTCATGCTTCACAGGGAAGGAAAATTCCCTACCTTTTTAGCTGTTATGAAATACCTCCAGAAATCTAACTCCTTTGCTCACCTCTTCTAGCCCAAGAACTATATATGTCCTTAGCCTCTTTTCCAGGCTGGTCTTCCTTAGCTCCTCTCCCAAACCTGTAGTACTTTATTTCTTTTTTTTGTAGTCCTTTATTTCTAAGATAAATTCTTCTTATCTTCTATAGCCTTTTAATTCTTAGAAAGATTCAAACTCATGGGGGCCATGTGTCCCCATAGAGAAGTAGTTATCCTTTGCATCTCTTCCCAAATTGTACTCAAATAGAATAGGAATGGGAAAATTTCTTCTCACTATCTCCCACTTTCCCCTCTGGTCACTTCCAGATCCTTAGATTAACTAATACTCACCATCCAGCAGGTCACGAATTTTATCCAGATAAATCTCAAAGTAAGAAACCTAGGTAGAGGAAAAGGCACCTATGAGGAAATGACTTCCCTTACTTTTGGTGAGAGACAGTAGAGTATAGGAAAAAAGATGACTAAATCTCTAGTGATGATTCATGTGCTTGAAATCCAAGTCAAGTAGTTTAGGCAAGTCACTTAAGCTCTCTGAGCCTCAGTTTCTTCATTTGCAAACTGTGGTGATTTGTAAAAACAACAACAACAACAACAAAACCCACCATAGTAGGGATGGTGTCAGGAAAGTACTTTGAAATTGTTAGTGTGAATCATCCAATCCTGAAAGACTTAAGACAGGAAAAGCTATCTATCTCCAAAGGAAGAACTGGTGGAGTCGGATAGATGTGGATCAAAGCAGACTATCTTTCCCATCATTGTATTTCTGGTTTTATTTGGGAGTTTTGGTTTTGTCTGAGTGTGCTCTAACAACACTGACCCATATAGAAGTGTATTTTGCATGATGATAAAAATAATTTTTTTTAAAAAAGAACTAAGATTCAAAAAAAATGGAATCTAAGCCACAAAACTACAGAAATCTGACCTCTACAATGTAGTTCTGTAGTTAAAACGTCTGAATTTACATGGCTCTATATACATTTCCTATCTCCAAAGACATATCCACTGTCATTCCTAAATGCCAATCAATACCTTTAAGATAAATAACTTTCCTTTTTTTTTTTTAAATAAAACACTTTGGGCTAAATAAAGTATGAGTCATCCTATAGCTATTGCTTTAAATATCATAATGTAAAATAGTTGTAGGGTCTCTAAGGTTCCTACTAATTCTAATACCTATGAACAACTCTATTTGTGATCAAGGGAATACTGTATCAACATGAGGAATTCCTCAATCAGTCTGATGAGACTCCATTCAAGGTGTAATGGTTTTGTTTGGAGGCATCTGGCAGGCTCCTCCCAAAGAGTGTGGGTGCCTTCATGAGAGGAAGCAAAGGAATTCTTGTAGGAGGGCTCTCTGTGGTCTCTAAAATCAGGCTGGAAGAGTGGCTTCACTCCTTTTTCTTGGACTTTGAGAAGATAGACCCAAGTTCTTCAGTAGAGCAGCCCTGTGTCCTGGGGCTAGGAAACCAGTGTTTAGGCTCAGTTTCCTCTTCCCAGTATGATGACTTACAACTGAAGCACATAAAAAAAATAGACCCATTGCTTGAGTGGGCTGAGTGAATAGTTTATCGATTGATCAAGGAAGCATTTATCAAACAACTACTGTGTGCTAAGAACTGTGCAGGGGGATGCAAAGACGAAAAGCAAAGCAATCCCAAAAGCACTAACAAGTTAGGGAAGCTAGGAAAAGAAAGGCACAGGGGAAAAGGTAAAGTATTCAAGGCATAGGATGAGCTAATACAAAAGCCCAGAATCTGGAAGTGGAGTACTGTGCATGAACAACAGCAAGGTCAGAGAGATAACAGTATGTGAATAAGAGAATGGGTGATAGCCTGTTCCCCCTGGCTTCTTCTACAGCCCCATCAGAATGCTCTATCTCATTATGATATAGTCCTCATGCCTACCTCACTCCTAACCTCCCTGTCAGCAACACTCCCTTCCCTAGCCCCTCCACTGGAGAACAATGTGAATCCCTGAAAAGAACATTGGATTTGAAGCCAGAGGATCCAGTTCAAATCCTTTCTCAGGCACCTCTGCAACCTTGGCTAAGTTATTTAACCTTTATGTACCTTAATTTCTTCATCTTTAAAATGAGAGAATTGGTCTAGATGATCTCTAAAACTCCTTTCAGTTTTAAATCTGTGATTCCTTTCTACTTCAGAAGCTTCTTGACCACATCTCTGCATCCTTTTCATAAGCTTTGTACCGGTCCCCTCTCCTTAAACCAGGAATTCTTAACCTGCAGTCTGTGAACTTGCTTTTTTTCCTTAATACTGTGATAATTGTATTTCTGTTTTTCATGGGATACCTTGTATCTACAGTGTAGGTTTGCAGTAAAAGGACATTTGAGTATAGGAAGCTTTGATACAATATGGTAAAAGGGCATTGGTTTCCTTTATGATTCTTTTTATTGAATTTAAAAACATTATTCTCAGTCTTTTGTCTTGGGCATGTTTTGGGCATAGAAAAAAAGGTTCCTGTATTCTTGATGACTTTTTACTGTACTGTAATCCTTAGGCCTCCTTGGCCTTGAATGCCCTTCTGCTCATTTTGGGGTGAACCTACTCTACAGGTTCTACTCTATAGAACTCCAGGTGGGAGCAATGAGTCAAGGAGACAATATGACCATCTTGGGTACAGCTGCCAGGATTGGACCTGGTTTGTGTGAGGCCACAGTCTAGAGTAAGAGGGGTTTCTGGGCTACTCATTATGTCTACATGTAACTTAGTGTGAATATTTTCTTGGTGAGGAAGGATAGGAAGAAGAAAGGAACTGTGGCTCCTTTCCCCAAATAGATGAAGCTGTAAGTTGGGACAAATACAATATTTTTAACTAGATCCAGCTGCTCTCTAGCTGGTCAGCCTTGTAAATAGTGAGGAATCATAAGGAGTACTATCTCAGAAGTGAAAAGCAACCATGAGCTGGGTTGGAGATACCTAAGAAGAAACACATATGTAGCTTTTTCTAAAGGAAGCATGGCAGCTGGCCTAGTTTTTTAGAAGTCTGTTTATATTTATGGCTAGAATAAGGATACTTTAGAATAAGATTCCCATGCTGTTAACTTAAGTCTGTATTCTATAAACTTAATAAATCTGTACTATATGTCTATTCTACTTCTATTTCCTCACATAATTGCTAATAATTTTTTAAAATTACTCAGGGAGGGGGGTTATGAGGAGTAGATAGGAAATAATTAAGAATCTCTAGAGGTGGGGCAAAAAACAAATGGCAGTGGTAGAGAGAGAAGGGATGACCACTCTTACAGATCATAGCTGCAGATCTAGCAATAGAGAGCTAATAAAAAAAAAACACCTCAAGAGGGATTTGATCTTGGCAATGCCACATTTCCTGTACAGATAATAAGGAGAATTGGGGAGCAAGAGATGGCAGTATATGTATTTGGAGGGGAAGGTAGAAGTCATCTGACTTCAAATCCAGTGTTCTTCCCGTGGTATCACATTGTTTTCCCATAGAGAGGCTAGGAAAGGGGATGTTGCTGACAGGGAGGTTAGGAGTGAAGGTGGCAGCATAATCTATGAAGGCTCTACTCCCAACTCCTGGGAAGGAAAAGTGAGCTAAAGCTCACCAGAGGAGAGAAATTTAAACTTAGAATCTGAATTCCCTTAGAGTTCCATTATATATCTGACCTCACCATCCTCTCCACTTGCCAAAGATATCTAACTATTCTGCCACACTCACCTTGATGTGGAACTCAAGGTTCTCATCCATGGAGTAGATATGATTGAAGATGTCACGGGCAATTCGAGGAATGATTCCCATCAGCTGAGGGTCATGCAACTTCCCCTGGATGAATAGAAGCATCTCAAAGTCAGACTGAGTCATAGAAAGAATGGGCGTATAGGATGGAAGTGCCACACATATACAGATTATTTGTATCAACTTGTATTCATTCATAAAACAGAAAAAGCTGCCACAGATTGACTCATAAGTGATATAAATTAAGTATAAATTTACAAAGTAAGGAGAATGGCCGGCTCACAGTATCAGAATCAATCAGAAGTTTGTTATTTCAGATCTTAAAGGTCACTAACACCTTAGTGGAGAAGAAATAGAGAAAGGAGAGGAAATTTCATGAAAAGTGTGAAAAATGGAGTGATCTGGGTCAATTACCATGGCAAGACATAGGGATAGACTCTGTTATTGCTTTTCTAGGATAACAGGAAGAAAACTGGAGGATGTATCAAGGAGGAAATGGAGTCGCACTGGAAATGAAATATCGTCCAAAGCATTCTCAGCAAGTTTCTGGATGAAACCTTTCAGTGTACCTTTCAGTCAGGGCATTGTATGATATACCTAGGGATCAGTCCCTCTCCACAAAGACAGAAGACCATTTTAAGGGGCTAGCTCCTCCTCAAAACCTCCAGGCCCTTTCTTTACTTCTGCAAATATGCCAGAGTTCTCACCTCCATAGTGTGTGTCTTTCCTGAAGATGTCTGTCCATAAGCAAAAATGGTGCCATTGTAACCAGCAAGAACATCTGGAAAAAAAGTGGGGTGTTTGGTAAAGAGAATCGAGGTTCACAAGAGAAGACCAAGAAGAACTTGTCCCCATCCCTCACTCAAAATATATCCATTACCTTTAACAATCTGCATGGCACATGCATGATAAACTTGTTCCTGTGTTGTGTTCGGAGGGAATACTCGATCAAACACATATGGCTTTCCCTGGAGTAGACAGAGAAGGGGACAGGCATGAGGAGAGATGATGCTCCCTTTTCCATATTCCTGAGGAAGGACAAAACTCTCCCCCTTAACCCTGTCGCTCTATACATTAAGGTAAAGGCTGGGAGGAGTTGCAGAGTAGGCAAATTCAGAAGAGCCAAAATGAGAGGGAGGGAGTGGGAAATCAATGAAACTGTGTTTGTTTGCAGTAAGGGAGCTAATAAATAAAGAATGAGAAAAAAAGAATTAGGAGAGATGAGACAGGAAGCCATTACATCTTTGAACCTGGTCACTTAGGAGAGAAAATGGGGCAAGAAAGAGAGAAGCAGTAACAATTCACCGATATGAAAATTCCAGCTCAGGCCTTTAGAAATGCAAACTTTCCCCCTTCCCCAACACTGGCTTCGGGTTTGGAGCCAATTACTGAGAAACAGGGAAAACCAAAACCCATCTGCTCTTTGGCCAGTGATCCTAGTCTCCTCTCAGCCGTAATCTCTCCCCATGGTTCATGAGTCCAGGCATACAGCCAGAGGAGATTACACACACAAATCCCTAAGCCAACCCCAACCTTGTCCTCACAATTCCTCTAGCTGAGCTTCAGCAAAGATGGCTAAATGGTTAACAGCCAGTGGCCCTGCCATCCGTAGGATTCCAGAGGCCTTGGAGTGCTCCAGAGGGCGCTATAGCTACATTGGAGGTGGGGGAGCTCTCCAAGTCCTGAAGCATTCAGTTGTCTCAGCTGCCCCCCTCCCCAAGCTCCTGGCCTTTTTGCTTTTGCCGGGATTAGAGGTAAAGGAGAAAAATCAAAGAAGATTCAGGATAATTCCAGGAAGGATTCTTAGACCTATCAGCTGTAAATAGATGGTTAATTAAGTACAGTGAGGTGTAGAGGAAAAGACACTAAACTGATTGTAAAAAGGCCTGGTTTCAAATCCTAATTCTAACCCTCACATTATCTGGTCTCAGGAGGCCTTTTGTAAAAACAAACAAACAAACAAACAAAAAAAGACAACTTAGTGAGCCTTTAGGGGACAATAGTGCAATAGTGCAATAGTTCTTTTCTAGAGGAAGTTTTGATTGGTGGGGAGAGCAAGGAAGTGTTGGGGGAAAAGAGGAAGCACTACCAAAGAGAACAGTAGAGGAATGATGTAGCTACTGGCAGAATAAAAATTCATCACCATTTTGCCCAGGGTGGAATGCAGACAGCATAGCTTCATCATGGAGACAGTCAATTAATTAAACCCCAGTAATGCTTTAGACTTCCATCCCAGGCTTCTCTTCAAAAAATTATTTTGTAGAACTAAGGGCAGAAATGTGGGACTTCAAGGTACTATACTCATTTTCCAGCCTCATGAGAGAGATGGAGATGCCTCTTTTGCTCCCTGCCTCCAACTACCATAGTCACTTCCAATGAGCTTCCACCCTGACAGCGAAGTAGGGGTAGATGCTAAAATATCAGGGAAGTTAAGAGGCTGGTTAGGTCAGAAATGTACACACATTTCCCCTTTTTAGCTTCTAATCTCCAGTATCTAACTTCTCTTCCACTCACCACAGTCTCTAATCTCATGAAAAATAACAAAGGGAAAGACACTGGAGAGCTCTCATCTCTAAATGAGATCCTGGAAATTCCAGCCAAAGAATGTAACCTATCCATAGCCTTTCTCTTCCAAGCTAAATCTTTTCTTCTCTCTACTTCTCCTTATTCCCATCTAGTCCATATATCTCTCAGAGTTCCTTCCCACCATTTTCTATAGAATCTCTATGTTAGAAGAGATGCAGGTAGTCTTTTCAACCTTCTTATTCTAAGATACCCAGTAATCTCTGAACTGAGAACACCGAACCCTGTCTCCATGGTGATGCTCTTGGGGATTGTCACCATAGTAATGCCAGAGCCACAGACTCTATAGTGCTCACTTCCTTGTCTTCTCTCCCTGGGTCTTGGTCCTTTGGCTGCCCAAAACTTAAAAGGATTTTGGGATCCACCCTGCAAATGCCAAAGGAATTCAAGATGACCCTCCAGCTATTTCCTACCATCAACCCCATCTCCAGAAATCCTGCAATAAAAAATCAAGACCCAAGCCAAATTTTCCTGAGGAATTCCTGTTGTTTTTTTTTCCCATCCAGCTCAATCTTTTAATACCCCACAGCCTCTTGGAAAGGGAAGTAAGATAGTTTTTAGGGCCCTAGGTGCTATGAAAGAAGCAGCTAGTAATCGTGAGAGGAAAGGAGCTTATTGTGGAGGGAGGCTAGAATGTGGGAATAATTATCATTCCTCCTGTGTCTGCTACACCTCGATTCTGGTAGAGATACATCCTAGACAGCCTGGCGCCCCAGACACCAGGCCTTTCTCCATCAGAGCTGTCAGAGAGATACATGCACACAGAGAAACAATGAGTGACAAGAAGAGAGTGAGTGCACACCCCACCATAACCCAGACACCATTTTAATATAAAATAAGCTATGAATACTGCCTATGACCCTTCCCTTTCATATCTGTGGGGGAAATTTATAGGGGTGGGCATGGGGGTGCAGAAGGATAGAGTTTGCACTATTGTCCCCTAAAGGCTCACTAAGTTGTCTTTTTTTGTTTGTTTGTTTTTACAAAAGGCCTCCTGAGACCAGATAATGCTGGCTACAAAGAGAGAAGAAAAGAAAAGATTACAAGGAGTTAGGGCCAAGGGAGCTTATTCTTCTCTTTCCCCTACAACCATACCTCCTTTGATATTCCCTTAACACTTTAGCAGATCCTGAAACAACTCTATACCCTCCTTAACTCATTCCTCTCAACATCTTCCATCTTAAGGACAGAGAGAAAAGAGATTCCCTCTTTCCTTCTGTCAAAGCCAGGAATCTCCCTCAAAAATGCCCAATAGTCCTAGAAATGCCTCCTTTCTCAGTTCTCAATTCCTTTTTGTAAAGAGACATGGATGTAAAATAGGAAGTGAGACAAAATGGCCCCTCTGTTCAAGCTTATAGAATGAGACAGACGAGAGAGATGGGGAAAATTTGAAGCCAGAAAAATGAGGGAAACAAGACAGGTAGTCTCAATTGCATCCTCTCTTCTGCCTTCCTTTCTCTCTTTGGATACATACTCTCTTAACTGGGGAAAGCTTGGAGACGTGACCCAACGTCTCTTACCTTTTTAATCAAATAGAAGCATAGTATGAGAAAGTATTATCAAAGAAATTATTTGAAGTTTAGCTCAGTGTCATATGAAAAATCCATCCACAACATTTAAAATAAGGGAGTGATTAGAGAATGTAAAATCTATCTAATAAGGTTCTCACTCTCACTAACTACTCAAATTTCCACAGCCTCCTTTTCTCTTATGTCTTTAGGCCCATAGTTAATCGCAGTTTCGTTGAATCTGAGGATCCAGAATTTGAGCAGACCCTAAATATCTCTGAAGAATCAGAGAGAAGTCCAGAGGTCACCTAATTTAAATCTCACTGTACTGGAATCTCTCAGGGAGTCATCACCCAGACTCTTCTTGAAAATCCCTTCATTCAACCCCCATTTTTGAGAAAAGGAGAATTTAAATTTGAGTCACATCACATAAGTAATATGTAGTGGAATTGGGATTTGAATCCAAGTCCTCAGTCTCCAAATCTAGTGGGGTTTTTCTTCTGCTATACCAAAGGCTGCTCAAAGAGAGAAAAGCATCTCCAGAGTGTAAGCAGGGATTTTTTTTTTAGGACAGGTTCAGGAAATATTGGAGGAAGAGGAGGAAAGGATGGGAAACCAGGAAAGAAAAACCCATATTATTTTCTTGGCACAAAAAAAAAAAACTAAACTAAAAACACATTAAAATGATAGGCAAAGAAGCTTCCATCTTTTTGAGTCAACAGTTAGTGCTCAAGTTGGGGGGAAGACAGAACAGAGTTGGTTGTCCTTGAGGACTGAGGCAGGGAGGAATGAGTCTCTCTGGCCATTCCTCTTATATCTAAAGCTCCACTGTCCCCATCTTTAGCCTTTCCTGACAATGGTTGCTCCAGCCGAGCTCCAAGTAAATCTGTGCTCTACTATTCTCCCCACCCAAACCCCACACCAGACTTTGCAGCTCTCGGGGTCTACCACCTTTACATTCTCCTCCAACTTCAGGGGTTACCTGTCCATCCTCCCACCCCACAGACCCTGGTTATCCCACTTGGGACCGGCATGAATTATGGTTTGGGGAGTGTTTAGGGATATGGCCAAAGGCTTGGCCTGGAGCCTGGGCCTAAGAATCAAGCCTAGACCTTGATGCAGGGGAATGACGTGCATTCTTGATCTCCTCCTCCAAGGGTGGGGACTGTTGTGATGAAACTGAAGTGGTTTCAGCTGGTTACTATGAAAAGAGGTGGTTAGACAAGGATAACGAACAGGTTGGGTATTTTTGAGGGGACCAAGAGCCCCAGCCTCCAATAAGCCCTCCCTGGAACCCCTTTCCCTACTAAGTCTGGGCCTGAGGGGATGTAAATAGCCTTATGTATTTATTCATTTATTTATTTGCCTCAGAGGCTTTTTCTGCCAACCCAAAATGGGGTGAGATGATGCATAGCAATGACCTCCAGAGCCATGACTGAGCCAAGTCAAAGCAATGGCCATGGGGCTTAGAGCTGGAGATAGATAGCCGCTCCAGTCTACAAGTCCTCAGAGCCAAAAATTCTTATCCTCTGGCTCCAAACACTAGGCCATCCTGGGGGGAGCAGAGGATCAAAACAACAAAAGGGAGTCTGGATCCTCTGGGGGGGGGGGGCCTGAAGAGCCTCTGCCTGGGTGTGGTTGGGACTCCCATCCCAGAGGGCAGCAGATGAAAGCCCCGAGGAGGGATGAGATGAGGAATGGCATCTTGACCTCTGGATAGGAGACAGCCTTTAGGTTAGCACCCTGCAGGGGGGTGGGGGAAGATTCGAGATCACTGACTGGATTGGGGTGGCAGCTAGAAGGGAGCCGCTAAAGGAACCTCTGCAGAGAATCCAGACTTGAATCCCTAGCCCAAGCCACACCCATCCAAGGCCTGGGCTAGGGACTGAGTAGGGAGGGAGGGGCTGCGGAAGTGGGGGGGATGATGGAGGGAGCACAGAGACAAACACGAACCCCGACAGCCAGAGCAGATGCCCATCCCTGCACCCCAGAGGCCTCATCTGGGGGCACTCACCCCAATAATGACGCTGTCGTCCCCTTGGAAAAGGGGGATAAATTTGTCACCCCGCAGAATCTCCGACTGGTTCAGGGGTCTGAATCGACAGAGCACCTTGATGCTGCATTCATTGTTGGTCTCCGCCATGGTGCTGGCCGGTGGTGGTGGCGGCGGCGGCGGTGTGGGGGCGCTTTGGGGAGAGGCTGGGGGAGCTCAGCAGAGACAGACGAGAGGGGAACAGGGCCGGCTCAAGCTCTTGGCCTGATGCTCTGTGGAGAAGGAAGAAGAGAAAGGCTGATGAGGGCAGAGGAGCTGGGGAAGCTCTCTCTGCTGGCTCTGGAGCTTTGTAGAGAAAACCCCCCAGCCTCAGCCTCGTCTCCCGTTCTCCCTTTCCTCTCTGCCTCAGCCCCTCCCGCTGCAGCTCTACTCTGCGGGGTTGCTGGAGTTGGGGAGGGGGGGAGTCTGGATAAGAGCGGGAGGCGGGGCTTCTCTTAAGGTGGAAGGGGTTGGGCTGTTGATGGGAAGAGATCCGGGCTCCCTTCCTTAATTTGTCAGATGAACTAATCATCCCTTCCCGTCTGTTCCCTCCAGAGAGAACCTGGGCTTTTCCCCAAATGCCCCCCATTTTCCCTAGAAACCCTGAATCCCGGATACCCAGCTCCTCTCGGCCATCCAGTTTGACATCGCTGGCTAAGAACTGGCAGCAGAATATCCCCGCTCCCCGCCCCACGCCGCCCCGGCTCCACCCTCGAGGAGTGGAGGAGGGGAGCGGGGAGATTCAGCTCCCCATCCCGACGGAGGGAGGCGGAATGATCAAGATCCGCGTCCTCTGCCTTCCCAGACAATGTCTTGTTGTGCCCAGTATAAATCGGGGAGAAGGGGGTGAAGAAGGCCCTTCCCTAGCGGGCGCTGTCCAAGCCCCCCCCCCCACTCCCTTGGTGCTAGGAGCCGCCCCCACGTTCTTTTTCCACTGCCACAGACTTTCTGGGGAAGGGCGAAGGGCGAAGTTGTGGATGGGTTGGGGGGCTCAGAGGAGAGAGAGAGAGAGAGAGAGAGAGAGAGAGAGAGAGAGAGAGAGAGAGAGAGAGAGAGAGAGAGAGAGAAACAGAAACAGAAACATTTGTTTAAATAAACACTGAGTGTGGTTTAACTCAAACTGAATCTTTATGAATTAAACTAAAGCCAGTGAGTGTAACCACACTGATGATAATATAAAACATGGTAAAAAGCAAATCAGCCAGAGTCCATTATAACAAAGCAACATGCACCAGAAAAGCCTTCTGTTAAGCCTATAGTTGTCAATGCCACAGGAATGACCATAGTTCTAGAAAAGCTGCAAACTAGAATCTTATGGGCAGCTAGGCGGTGTGCAGTGGATAGAATACAAGTGGAGCCAGGAAGACTCATCTTCCTGAGTTCAAATCTCCAATATCTTTTTAAAATTAATGAATTAGAATTGATATCATGTATTGGTTCCAAGGCAGAAGGCAGTAAGGGCTAGACAATGGGGATTAAGTGACTTGCCAGGATTCCCCCAGCTAGGAAGATCAGATTAGAACCCAGGACATCCTGTCTCCAGGCTTGGCTCTCTATCCACTGAACCACCTTGCTGCCCCCAAATCTCCAGAATCTTTGCCAAGAAATCCCCAAATGAGATCAGAAATTGTTGGATACAAGTGAAAATGACTGAACAGTGATAAAAATACTCTTGTGTTTCCTTGGGTTTCCTAAGGAAGGGGGACAGAAGGAAGCCCAAGTAGCAGAAGAAAAGATTCGGAATGAGAAGGCAAATAGTCTGCCTCTTTTTTCTTCAGTTCCTTGAAACAGGAGG
>NC_058134.1:281861636-281883249 GCF_016433145.1 Gracilinanus agilis
ACCATCATATCATCTGCAAAGAGTGATAACTTAGTCTCCTCCTTGCCTATTTTGATACCTTCAATTTCTTTTTCTTCTCTAATTGCAACTGCTAGTGTTTCTAGTACTATGTTGAATAATAGAGGTGATAATGGGCATCCTTGTTTTACTCCTGATCTTATTGGGAAGGCTTCTAATTTATCCCCATTGCATATGATGTTTGTTGATGGTTTTAGGTATATACTGTTTATTATTTTTAGGAAAGGTCCTTCTATTCCTATACTTTTCAGTGTTTTCAATAGGAATGGATGCTGTATTTTGTCAAAGGCTTTTTCAGCATCTATTGAGATGATCATGTGATTTTTGTTTGTTAGACTATTGATATGGTCAATTATGTGGATGGTTTTCCTAATGTTGAACCATCCTTGCATTCCTGGTATAAATCCCACCTGGTCATGGTGGATGACCTTCGTAATTACTTGCTGGAGTCTCTTTGCTAATATTCTATTTAAGATTTTTGCATCTATGTTCATTAGGGAGATTGGTCTATAGTTTTCTTTCTCTGTTTTTGGTCTACCTGGCTTTGGAATCAGTACCATATTTGTGTCATAAAAGGAATTTGGTAGGACTCCTTCTTTGCTTATCATATCAAATAATTTGTATAGTATTGGGATTAGTTGCTCTTTGAATGTCTGATAGAATTCACTTGTGAATCCATCAGGTCCTGGTGATTTTTTCTTAGGGAGTTCTTTAATGGCTTGTTCAATTTCTATTTCTGATATGGGATTATTTAGGTATTCTATTTCTTCTGCTGTTAATCTAGGCAGTTTATATTTTTGTAAATATTCATCCATATCTCCTAAATTGTTATATTTGTTGCCATATAATTGGGCAAAATAGTTCCTAATGATTGCCTTAATTTCCCCTTCATTAGAGGTGAGGTCTCCCTTTTCATCTCTTATACTGTCAATTTGGTTTTCTTCTTTCCTTTTTCTTATTAGATTGACTAGTACTTTGTCTATTTTATCTGTTTTTTCAAAGTACCAGCTTCTAGTCTTATTTATTAATTCAATAGTTCTTTTACTTTTGATTTTATTAATTTCTCCCTTAATTTTTAGTATTTCTAATTTAGTTTTCATCTGGGGATTTTTGATTTGCTCACTTTCTAAGATCTAAATATTCCTCTTTCAGATCTAGATAAATCAAACCAAAAAATAAATAAGAAAGAGGTAAGAGAGATGAATGAAGTCCTAGGAAAATTAGATCTAATTGATATGTGGAGAAAAATAAATAGGGACAAAAAGGAATACACCTTCTTTTCAGCTGCACATGGTACATTTACAAAGATTGACCATGTAATAGGGCATAGAATCATGGCAAACAAATGCAAAAGAGCAGATATAATAAATGTAACCTTCTCAGATCATAATGCGATAAAAATAATAATCAGTAAGGGCACCTGGACAGGCAAGTCAAAAACCAATTGGAAATTAAACAATATGATTCTCCAAAACCAATTTGTCAAAGAAGAAATCATAGAAACAATCAACAATTTCATTGAAGAGAATGACAATGATGAGACATCCTACCAAACTATGTGGGATGCAGCCAAGGCAGTACTCAGGGGGAAATTTATATCCTTGAGTGCATATATTAACAAATTAAGGAGGGCAGAGATTAACGAATTGGGCATGCAACTCAAAAAATTAGAAAGCGAACAAATGCATATATTCTTTATCTGCATCATCAATCAATCTGTCAATAAAAATTTATTAATTGACTACTAGTTGCCAATCACTGTGCTAGGATCTATGGATAGGAGAAGAGGCAAAAGACAGCCCCTGCCTTCAAGGAGCTTAAAATCTAATGGGGGAAACAACACACAAATAAATACATACAAAGCAAACTATATACAGGATAAATAGGAAATAATCAACGAAAGAAGGCACTGGAATGAAGAGGGTTGGAGGCTTCCTGTAGATAATAGAGTTGTATGAAACTACCTGGGCCCCATATGATCACTGTCATGTTAGGATCTGGATATAGAGCCAGAAGACTGACCAGTTTAAATCTCAGCTTCACTACTTTAAAAAAATTTTTTTAATTACTTTTTTTTTTCAATTAAGCACAAATTTTCTCTCCTTCCCACCTCTTCATACTGGGGAGAGCCTTGTAATAACTATAAATAGTAAAGCAAAACAAATTTCCATATTGATACACCCAATATGTCTTTCTTTTTGCAATAGTGAGTTACCTCTCCGTCAGAAGGTAGGTAAGATACTTTCCCATCAGTACTCTGAAATCATAGTTGGACACTGTGTTGGTAAGAGTTAAGGCTTTCATAATTGTGTTTTAAAAGAATTTAAATAATGAAAATATATCTCTCCATTCTACCCACCCCACCCCCCAAATACATACTCAGTGAAAAAGAAAAACAAAACCTTTATAATAATTTCTTGTCAAATGAAACAAATTCCAGCATTGAGTATTTCACACACACACACACACACACACACACACACACACAAAGTCTCAATCTGTACTCTGAGGCTATCATCTTTCTATTAGGAGGCAGGTAGCATGTTTTATCATGATTATCAAAATGATTGGTCATTTCATTGATTAGAATTTTTAAGCCTTTCTTTTTTAATAGCCCATATATTCTGTCTTAGAATTAATACTGTGTATTGATTCCAAAGCAGGAGAGAAGTAAAGGCTAGGCAATGAGAGTTAAGTAATTTGCTCAGGGTCCCACAGCTAGGAAGTATCTGAGGCCACTTTTGAACCCAGGATCTTCCATCTCTGGGCCTAGCTCTCTATCTACTGAACCACCCTGCTGTCCCCAGAATTCTCAAGTTCTTCAAAGTTATTTGTCCTCAGAATATTGTTGCTGAAAAATTGGAAAATGAGGGGATGCCCTTCGATTGGGGGAATGGCTGAACAAATTGTTGTATCTGTTGGTGATGGAATACTATTGTGCTAAAAGGAATAATGAACTGGGGGAATTCCATGTGAACTGGAATGACTTCCAGGAATTGATGCAGAGTGAAAGGAGCAGAACCAGAAGAACATACAGAGACTGATACACTGAAACACAATCTAATGTAATAGACTTCTCTACTAGCAGCAATGCAATGATCCAGGACAATTCTGAGGGAGTAAGAACGCTATCCACATCCAGAGAAAGAACTGTGGGAGTAGAAACACAGAAGAAAAACAACTGCTTGATCACATGGTTCAATGGGAATATGATTGGGGATGCAGACTCTAAACGATCATCTTAGTGCTAATTTTAATAATATGGAAATGGGTCTTGATCAATGACACATGTAAAACCCAGTGGAATTGCTCGTTGGATATAGAAGGGGGTGGGAGGAAAAGAGGGAAAGAACATGATTCATGTAAACAGGAAAAAATATTCTAAATTAATTAAATAAACTTTTTTTAAAAAGAACATTGTTGCTATATAAATTCTTCTTCTGGTTCTGCTCCCTTTACTATTCATCAGTTCAAACAAGTCTTCCTAGATTTCTCTGAAGTTATCCTCTTCATCATTTCAGCACAATAGCATTATCATATTCACATCCTTATTGTTTATTGAGCCATTTCCCAAATGACAGATACCCCCTTAGTTTCCAGTTCTTTGCCACCACAAAAAGACTACTTACTACTCGTGTGTGTGTCACTGGGTGATTCAATTAACCTATCCAAACCAATTTCCTCCTATGTAACAGGGTTTAGATAAAACAGTTATAATAACAAATATGTATTGTCAAGTGAAACAAATTCCAACACTAAAAAAACGTCTCAATCTGCACTCTGAGCCCTTCACCTCTCTGTTATTGTTGTGAGGTATAATGGTGAACCCCTGGGTTCGGGAAGGATACCTTTTGCAAGAATGCAAAACTCTGAAACTTAGCTTAAAAGTAAAAAGAGAGATTTATTAGTAATTTAGAATTATTGGCCAACAAGACAGTATGAGTGGAACAACCCTGGGGGGTTGCTCCCAGAATGCTTCAGTTCAGGGGTTTTTACATTCTTTACAACAGTGAGTACCTGGGACTGTGTCACTGTGTGGACGTAACTCTAGAGTGGTAAACACTCAGGCATTCAGTGGGGTGTTTGGTTGGGGTCTGCCTGGAGACCCTCATAGTTTAGGGGACAGATGGATGCCTGAGATACAGCCCAATGGTATCAAGGTGTAGCCTGGAGGTGCATCTCTATATCCATCTCAAACTAAAGGAGGATTCAAAGATGATAATAATCTCATGGTCTTGTAGAAGTTATCAGATGTTCTTGGGTAAGGAGTCACATGGACAGAAAGAAGCAAGGAAATTTCCCTGTTTACAGTTTGCCTGGGTTAAGGGGTACAATGCCCATGCCATTATGAGATTGGTAGCATGCTTACTAGATTGGAAGTATTTAATCTGAAGGAGTTTTTAAAAATAACTTTCAACATAATGGGTTTCCTTAATAATCTTATTTTATTCATTTAATAACATTATTCTGAGGAGAACTTCATAGATTTCACTTGATTTAATTCTAGTGCCTTCCTTCTGAAATTGTTTTCAGTTTATCCTGTATATATTCTGTTTGCACGTAGTTGATTGGAGTTGTCACTGTCACTGCCTTGATTGGGAGCTACTAGGAAGCAGAGACTGTTTTTGTCTTTGTTTCCATCCCAGGGTGGAACTCTGGAGGCACATAGTAGGAGCTTAAGAAATGCCACTTGGGTTGAGCAGACTGACAAAAAAAGGAGTCTGTTTTAGGTAAAGAAGCAGGGTTCTAGGCTAATAACCCCTGGATGGGATGATCTCCACAGTGCCTACTTGCTTTACATCCACGAGACAAGAAACCTTTCGTCAATCTCTGACTACACTTCCCACAATCCTAGTCGACACTTTCTTCCCATTACCTCATCTCCCTGCCTCGTTTTCGCCCTCCCCTACATCATAGTTAGGGGCGGGAGAAGCGGCTGAGAGCCCTCAGTTCTCGCGAGTTTGGCTTCTCCCTCTCTCAACTCCACCGACTGCCGGCCATCCTTTCGCGAGACTTGGTACCCCTCCGCCGCCCTGGCCGGTGCAGTCGCTTAAGCCCCGGACCGGGACTCCGACCGGCTTCTTCCGCGGCCAGAGCTCGAGCTTCGGCTCCGGCCCCGCCGAGGCCCCGGACCTCCCCTGCCCTGTCTTCCCTGCCCTTCTCTGCCACTGTCATGGCGGACCCCAAATACGCCGACCTGCCCGGCATTGTGAGTAGAGGGCCCGGACAGCCCCCGCCCCGCGGCCCCCGCCGGCCCCTCCCTGGCAGTGCGGCTTCTCGGCTCGCGCTAGGGCTGCCCCTCCCCGCCTGGCCCCCCGCACCTAGCCCCTCCCCACCTCCACCCCTGCAGGCCCAGCCCGGGGTTCAGCGACCCGAGGGCGAGTCCGAGACCTTTCTGACTCAGCCTGACTGCGCTACCTGGGCCATATCACCGAACCCCTCGGGCCTGCCGCCGCCAAACGGACTTAGGCCACCCCTTTGCGGCAAACCTGCGCTTCTGCCCCCTCTCCACCCTTCCCACGAGCCGCCTCCTCATAGCGTCTCAGTCCGGGGGCCCGGAGCTTTTCCTTTCAGTAGTTGGGTGGCCCAGTTTCTCTATAATTTGCTTCCTGGGTGATCCTAGGTGTTTGGACAGTGTACTTAAAAACATCCCGAAAGGGCAGCCATAGGCTTCACTGCACAGAAAATATGGAGATAGACTGCCTTAAAACCTCTTAACCCATTCAAGAATTTGGTTCTTTTCTGCTGTCAGATCTTCCTCCTCTGTCTCCACCCACCTCTGGGGCATTGTAGTCCTCTTGAGAATTCTTGGGCCTCTTCCTCCTCCTCTTTCTTATTTTTTCAATTAACAAGCGTTTATTTTTCTCTCCCTCCCTCCGTGGAAGGGGGAGGGGGGAACCACCCTTATAAGCATAATGCTTATTTTTAACGAGGTTGTTGCCTTTTTTTCCTTTTCCAGTGACTGGTTTGGAGGGGCAGAATAGATGCTTGATATTGTTTTTTAACAACGATGAAACAGAAAAAATAAATATTAATAGTCAAGCAAAACAGATTTCTACATTAGCCTCATCCAAAAAACATTTACCTCATTCTTCATCTCCAGGCCATCATCTCTTTCAGGAAATGAGTAGCACAGTTACTATTCTTTGGAATCTTGGCTGGTTATTGCATTGATCAGTTTTAAAATCTTTCAAGATGGTTTCTCTTTACAGAGTATTATTTTTATTGTATAAATTATTCCCTACTTCTTTTGAAAACTTTCACCTTTCTTTTGTTTACTCCCCTTCTTTTGGAATGCTCTCTTCTATGCTGCCACCAATTCTGTGCCTTTCACCCACTTCCAATTTATACCTCTCCTGTCCACTTCTCAATTTGACATCACTTGGTCCCTTCCCCTTGACTCTTGTTACCATCCAAGAATGTTTCCTATCTTCCCATTCGCATTTCCATTGTCTTCTACCCCTCCTAGACTATCCTGGCCACTTCCTACTTCCTACTTCTTCACCACCACCACACACTCCTTAGTCCTCCTCTACCTTGTATTTCACCAAACCAAGCAAATACTGACTATACAGCCTTTGGCATTTGCCTTATCAACCATAACCTGTGCCCCTTACTGCATATTTCTACTTTTACCAGAGACTTTAGGTTGACTAAAGGTGGATATGAGGTTGGAGCCACAGAACTGTTTTCAGATTAAATTTAGAACATTTCATCTAAAGCTCCAAAAACTGCCATCCTTATAGATACATTTGACATACCCCCTTATTTGTGTTAGATTTGCTATTATCCATATCAGCACTAGTGAAGTGAAAAGACTGTTAAGATCCCTATCTTTGCAGATTAGCAAAAAGTATAGTGTATGACTCTCATTTGAATGCAGTGTCTTTGTCATAACTCACATTCAGCTTCTGTCTGTGTTTTCAGTTGCTTCAGCCACTGTGATGGTTCCCTGGGCTGGGTGAAAGATAAGGGCAGGCGAGCAGGCAGGTGATCTGGGAATCATCCTGTCTTCTCTGCTAGCCAAGATAAGTGGAGTAGGGAAACAGAGTTGGTGGGTACTTTGTCATGTGGTGGTTTGGTCACTTCTATCTGCAGGCCAGAAATGAACCAGATGTTTATGAGACCAGCGACCTTCCTGAGGACGACCAAGCAGAGTTTGATTCGGTAAGACAACGTATTGCTCCACAACTCCTTTGGTGCCCTTCCCCCAGCCTATCTCAGCCCGTTCCCTAATAAGCCAACCCAAAGGTTGATATGCCAGCCTCACTTCTTGGGTATTTTAAACTATTGGTCATTACAAAGGAATTAGGCTCAATGTTGAACTTGGGGCATCAGGGAGAAATGCCAAGACAGAGTTAGTGCAAGACTCTGATCTTGAGTTCAGCTGGTAAAGTCTGAGCAAAATAACTGATGTCAGGAAAAACTCATGACTCCTGGGACCCAAATATTATTTAAAAACAAACATGAAGTCTGAGGAGCTATAAACTCCCTGAGCTTGAATCATGGCCGCCTCAGAAAATACTTCATTCAGTATTCATATTTCCTGAGGGCTGATTACCTACCTGGTACAGAGCTTCATGGAGTGGAGACAGGGTTGTGGTTTGGAGCTTTTTACAAAGATTGGGGAAAGATTGTGGAGGAATTGATTCACTTCCTTTAGCAAAGAAAAGATGCTTTGAAATACCTTCAGATCTAGGAAGATATCCAAAGAAGAGAGATGGTATGGGAAAACTGTGGGCAGGTGTCCCCTGTATGAGAGAGCTTTGGATAGTACAGATGGAAGAGATAAAGTCCTTCCCTTCAAGGGCTGCAACCCCCTTACCTTCAAGCTAATAGAAGAAATAAGTTGTACCCGGAGTATATAAGGCATACAGACAAATACAAATTAAATGGTATAAACTGTGTATGAGGTGAATAGTGTCTGATCAGTATGCCTTGCCAGGGCAAACATCAGTGCCCTGAGAGGGCTGTGGCACAGCCGGCAATCTCCTGGCCACTTATAAAGCTTGTTCTGCCCCTCAGAAGGGTGGGTAGGACTAACTTTTCTCTAGCTCCCAAAAAAGAAACAGGTTGTTTCCTGCCCTTTGGTTTAGGGATATCTTTAAGCAGCATGTTTAATTTTGTATATTAACATTTATTATATGTTTCTGGTATTCCCACAATGGCCTGGGCTAGGGTGATGTCTGAACAAAGACAGCATGGCTGACCATCCTCAGGAGGCAGGCTCCATATATACATGTATGAATCTTTTGGCTGTGTCTGGGAGTTCTCTGGTCAGTTGGATGCTGGCTAATGATGTGTGGCTTGGCATACTCACTTGTTCCTTGTTTGGCTCCCCCCACATGGCAGTAGTGCCTGATTTGCAAACAGACCTTCTCTTCTACCCCACCCCACCTTTTGTGGTGTGTGTGTCTCTTGTGGCATCTCTCTCTCTAGCTGCTCGCATGCCATGTCCCAAAGGTGCAGTCATACGGAGATGGATGTAATGTGGTGCAGTTGTCCAAAGAGTAATGTGTGAGTGTGGCTGAGGCATCTTTGGTTGCTCGTGAGCTATTTTTACCTGTCACTATAATGGCTATTCTTAAAGGTCCTTCTCCAGATTAGTCATCTCTCTCCTCCTGAAAGGTCATAAGTGGGAGGTGCCAAGCACATATCATAATGCCACAGTTCAGGAATTCTGCTCAGTTTCAGCCCTGGCCGGTCTAGACTCTAGAAGAAATGTCAAGTTACAGAGAGATCCTGAAAGGGTCTCTGCTGCTGACCAGCAGGGGCAGGTATTTATTTAGAGGAACTCTGCCCAGATGAAAAATAAATGGTGGTTTTTCTTCTGAAGTGTTCCTAATGTCTGAGGAAGGTTTCCCTTAATGATAGATCATCAAATTCAGGTAATGTCCCTAGCAAAGGTAATGTCTCACCAGCTTTGGAATAGTCTTAATGGGATGTTAACTTACTGGAAGAAGAGGGCCAAAAGGATGTCCATTCCAGACCAGCTGCTTCTCCAGAACCCTGATAGAACCTAAGTGGGTGTTTGATTTATTCCAAAGCAGGAGTGCTTTTTTTAAGGCTCCCATAATCTCTCATGGCAAATAGGAAAGATAAGCCAAGGTTTTTATTTTTCTGGACCCTTTGTTCAGTACACCAGTGCTAAGGAGCAGAAGTGATGACATAAGCTTAGTTGCTTTCCCTCAACATCTCTTTTAGTGATTCCAGCACTAGAGAAATGAGTGTGCCTTCAGCCACTTTAGGAGTAGCCAAGGCTTTATATATTTTCTAACAGGAAGCTAATGCATCTGGCTGCACTTTGTCCCTTTGGGCCCTGGAAAGACAGTTTGAGAAGTAAGCTGAGTAATGGCTCTTCTGTTGTTCTTAATTCTGATTGAAATTTGTAACTTGAGATGTGTATGAATTAAAACTTCAGGATCTTGGTTTCTTTGCTATCCACACTTCTACCAGCATGCCCATCTTCTTGAAGGGAATGAGAGAAAGGTGCATACCACTATGAGGATTCAACCCTGAGCCTCTCACGTATCTTCATACAAAGCCCTCCCCCCAAGCCCCCAATGATAGCATTCTCTGCCTTGATCTCCAGACTTTTGATTGAAGGAACAGTGAAGTAGCTTTAGCATGGATAACACCAATATGATAATCTCTCTTCCCATTTCTTCATTGTGAGAGAAAACTTGTCTGGCTCAGTAATCTTAAATTAGACATGGTGGCTTAAAAAAAATTATATATATATATACACACACACACACACACACACATATCCTAAAGTTTTTGCTACTTCACTGTTATACTTGTAAATGTTGCTGTCCTCAGAATGCCATTAGGGGAAAGGTTTGTTTATACGAATGACCCTCGGTTCCTTACTTATTATTTTCATTATTATTATATTCCTTACTTATTACTAAAGCAACTTGAACAAGAAAAGATATTCCAAGGGCAGGTAGGTGGCTCAGTGGGTAGAGAGTCAGGCCTGGAGACTGGATATGTTGGGTTCAAATATGATTTAGACATTTCTTAGATAACCCCGGGCAAGTCATTTAATCTCTGTTGCCTAGTCCTTACCACTCTTCTGCTTTGGAACTGATTCTTTGTATCAATTCTAAGACAGAAGGTAAGAGTTTAAAAAAAAAAAGGTATTCCAACAGAAATGAACCTAAAGAGTGATGGATCAACTAAAGGGCCTACACCTGACCTAGCCATATCCCCCCCTCACACTGCAAGTTGTCCTTTGCTGCTCTCTATACACAAGTTTAGTTTTCTCAGGCCAGGTTGTAGGGAAATTAGGAGATAGGCTGGTTTTTTGGTAGGCTTTAAAAAAAAATCAAGATAATCCCTAAAGGTGATTTAGGTGATCTTCCTTGCTTGACCAGTCTATATTCAGCGTAAGGCTCTGAATTGTTCTAATTTGTGGTTTTGAAGCTACTAGAGCAGGGAAGCAAGGGGAACATTTTAACTAAGTGCACAGACCCTAACAGTCCCCAGTATCAGGTAATGGGAAAACCGGCTACCCCATTGCAAATTAACCAGTGCCCTGGGAGGCCTGGGGCACAGCAGGCACTCTCCAGGCTGCCTCTGCAGTTTCTTCAGCCCCTGAGTACAGGTAGAACAGACTTGTCTCAAGCCTGAAGAAGACCCAGCAGGCTCTCTCCCTTGCTTTGGTTTGGGGATATCAATAGAATATGCTGAATTGTGTTTATTAACTGTTGATGCACTTGAACTTATCTGAGTTTTTCCTAATGCTTTCCCCCTCCCTCCTCACCACCTTGCCTGGATACTAGTTTGCACAAGTAAGACCATTCAGTGCTTCTACTTTGCATGTTTTTTTGTTTTTCATCCTGCATGCCAGTGAACTCCCCTGTCCTTTTGTTGTCACTAATCATTTCAAATGCCAGTAAACACCTGATTGGGTGACACTGATGGCTGCCAGCCTCCTGTTTAAAGATGGTTAGTCAAGGTTTGGATATCTAACTCTAATTGGATTACTGTTGCCTTTTCCCTGTGTGAGCATCTTAAAAGAATCAAACTGTCAGGTGGCGGGTGGTACAGGGAGATAAAGACTTTGAAGGGGGCAGAAAATGGGCAAATGTCACACTTCTTCTCCCCAGGCTGGAGCAAGACCAATTGAAAGAGAAGAATAGTTTTGTTGATCAAGGTCATTTCATCTCAGGTGACTGTAGAGCAGGGGGCTCATGCCTCTTCCTGCAAGAAAGGAACAGCTACCAGGATTTTAAAATTTGTTTGTGTGAGAGACCAGCGGGAATCTTTTATTCCCCCAGGGGCTTTCTCTAGTTGCCCAGCACATTTTTTGGACTACCTCCTCTGAATGGAGGAACAGTTAGTGCGAACTCAACATTGCAAACTAATTTCAATATTAACCTAAGCAAACAGGAAGTTAAATCTGGGGTGTTGGAAGATAAAGGTGAGGGAGATTCCTATGTATTCTAAGACTGAGTATAAATGTCTTTTTTTTTTTTTTTAATCCATGATACATCTTCCTACATCACTAATTCCAGAAATAGTCTCCAGTGTTTAGAAGAATAAGTGATTTAGAATGAACTATTGTACCCTTCCTTTAGAATGGAGTTTGCTCTGATTTTATACAAGTAAATTAGGTTTTATTCTCCATCACTATCCATCAGGCAGCTACAATTTCTCTAGCTATTTCTTTGATATTATACCTAAGTCAGAGCAAAGGAAGAAGAGCTTTCATGGCCTCATATCCACCACCATCCCCAACCCCACCCCATCCTACCCCCACCCCCAGGATTTGTTTAGTCATTTGGCAAAATGGCTCTGGTAAGTTTAGAGATTGAATAGAATGAGTGAGGAAGAGAGTCAGATGAAAAAATGCTACATCAACTGTCCTGGCTGGCATCTTCGATTAGGATCTGAGACTTCAGGCAGGGTGACTGTGGTGTTTTGTGTTTCTTTGGTGATCAATACAACTCAGATAATGGGAATTATGTAGAAGATTCCATCCTCTGATATCATCCTAGAGACCTTGGTTTGAGAACTAATCTATCTCCAGTGGCAAGTTTTTTTGTGTCCCTTGCTGTTCATCCTTCCTTCATGGTTTGGATTTGGAATTGGGAGTCTATTCCCTGCTGACCATTTGCCTCTCTCCCTAAGCCAGCTTTATCTCTTTGGGACAGAGGTTGGGAAAGGCCTGGGCATTTGCATGTGAGCACCTCTGCAGGCTCTACGGAGGCTTTACCACTGAGTCCTCCCTCTATGCCTTCCAACTCAGACAGCAAAGCTGAAGGGAGCTCCAGGTCAGGCTAAAGGAGGAACCTAGCCTGGGCCAGAGATGGGCACTAGACAAAGGGACTTTGGGATAAGGTCAGGGTATAGCTGTGTGTGGGTACATGGAGGAGACTGAGATCCTAGACAACCCCTCCCTGGTGTATAGCCCTGTGCTCGTGCCCTGTGCAGCTGGGTCTGCCGCCTTGGAGCATCTTTTGGGATCTTCCTTTCCTGGAGATTCTGAACTCAGCACTGCCTTGGGATAGGAGCCATCTGTGGTGGCCCGGATTTACAGAAACCCCCCAGTGGATCTTGTTAACAAGGGAATTAAAGAATCAGGTTTTCTCCGTGGGTTTGGGAGCTGGATTTGAAGTCCTTTGCTTTATCTCCCTCTGCTAGCCCATCATAGTAAAACTAAGCTGGCTTATTCGGGGGACAAGAAGGTTATTTAGCAGTAACCAAATTTAGGGGCTCAAAGGGCTAGGAGAATGAGAAAAGGATTAGGGGTAGGGACTGTTTTACCCCTGCTGTGACAGGCAACAGCAGCAGCAATGAGTGTTGGACAGGTTCTTCCTGTTTCCTTTGCCAACTGCTGGCATTAGCTGTCTTGCCTAACCTCCACACTTGCTTTTCCCTTCCCTCACTAGGGCTGGCTGTGCCCTCCAAGCCTCAGAAGCCAGGGTAGTAGAGAAACTGAGGCCCTGGGCTAAGCTCTCCACTAGAGGCCTTTGGAATGGCCATAGCATTTCCTTCACCCCCTGCCATGTCTTCAGGGCCAATGTTTCCTCATTGATAAAAGTGAGGAGAAAACCCCTTCAGCTCTGAAGTGCTTGGATTCCTCATTTCCTTCTCATTGTCATTTCCTTAACCCATGTTAGTGGCTGATCACCTCTAACTTCTGGTGTTCTGTGGCTTTTCAGTCATTTCCCCGTTCACCTAAACTCTTGTTGCCTTAGTGGGGAGGGAGAGGGAGGGTCTCACTCTTGCCTGCCCTCTGAGTATTTGGGGGTCTTACTCACCTACAGTTCACTGTTACTGAGGTTTTGCTAGGCTCCCCTGGGCCCTGTGGTACAATAGGTTTGAAGTGCATGTAACAAGGTGCTAATAACAATTTTGTCTTTTTCCCCCCAATTTCCCAATCCTTTTCCTCTTAACCTCCTTTGACTTTCTCACCTCTGGGGAAACCGCCAGGAGCTGGTAAGAAGCCTGACCTTTTGTCTGCTTTTTTAACGGGTGTGCTGTCATGGGATGGGTGCTCTTCTGCCCTTTTGTCTCTTCCGAACTTCTCATCCTTCCACTCCCTGCCCCCAGTCATTCTACTGCCTTCCTACTCCTCTTGGACACTGGTCTAAGGGAGACCCTTTGATGTGAGGATAGGAACCTGGGACAGGAGGTAGAGACCCTCTGCACTGTTCTCCTGCCCCTTCTAGGTGTAACCATACTTAGGGAGACTCTGGATGTCCCTGAAGGCCTGTGCCCTAGAGCCATTGCCAGTGCTACTAAGGAGGGCCAGTGACCCAAGGCTGAGCACTGCAGGTGGATGTTCTATCTCGCAGCTCAGCTGTCCTAAGATTCAATTCTCTGAGGTTGGCTATTTTTATACAACCCCTTCCCTGCCTGGGGACTTGTCTCTCCTTGGACTGAAGGATTGTCACCCTTCAAAGTTAATTTTGTAAATAGTTTTTATCATCCCTGGCCTTGCTGATCAGGGTCCTGGCAGGGAAGAGAGGAGATTCAAGGGGGGCCAGGAGAGAAAGCCGTTCTCTCCATGCTCCACTTTCTCCTGGATGCTTCAGGAACTCTTAACTTCCCTTAAATTGAGTTCCTGCCCAGACACATGTTAATTAGCCATCACAGGCCAGGGTATGTGGTGCTTTGGCCCTGGCACCCTAGGGAGGACTGAAAAAGGATGCTTCTGATGCTCCTTTGCCTTTTTCCCGGTCCTGAGTTCTTGACCCCCATTCTCTGTCCATCGTAACTGCCCATGGCTTCCCCTGGAGAAGAGGTAAAGACAAAAGGTTACGTGTTTCTCTCCCCATTCCCCACCCCCACCCCCACCCCCATCTACTCCCTTTTTGTTTTGGTTTTCCATAAAGCTGCCACTAATGTTCTGGTTCCTCCTTTTACTAATCCTCAGGTATGGCAGGGTACAAGGTCAGGACTGTTTCTCCCAGCCCTCTCCTTCTTCTTTGGCCCATAAGAGCCCCCACCCCAGGCTCCCCCAACAAGACCAGTGACCTAACCCTGGCAGAGCCCTGCTGTGCTTTAGACATGGCTCGGGCCTCTAAGTGCCTGGGAGCAAACACTGGGACCCGGGGTGGAGATGGAGAATGGACACGTATGTGGGGCGACCGTTCTTCCATCTCTGGGGTTCAGACTGAGGCCCTCTCCTCATTCCATGGCTCCATCCACCCAAGGCCCCCGCTTTTCCCAGCACAGTCTGTCTGGGGAGCGAGTGAGGCTGTTCTAGAACTGTCTTCAGCCCCTGACGTAGGCTGGTGAGGCAGGACAGTTGCTGCAGCTTTTCTCCGGCTAGAACCCGAGGTCTCTGCTGCAGGGCAGGTTAGCCGAACGGTTTCCGCTTCTGTGTCATCCTTCCGCCTGACAGGTCCGGAGATGACCTCGGCCCCCAGATCCCAGGAAGCCTCCCTCCCGCCACGCTGGGCCGTAGCAGCGGCATTCAGATGCCTGCTCGGGCTTCTGCAGCCCAGTTGTGTTTCCAGTGGGCAGCTTTGGGGTGACACTGGGGGGCTATAAGGCACATCTAAAGATGGGCAGCCCTGCCAGCTGCGCAGCCTGCTGCTCAGAGTGGAGGACAGACTTGCTGTTGCCATGTGTCCCAGAGTCGGGACTGCCGTCCTGGGTCCCTCGTTTCCATAGAAATCTTATTCAGACTGACAGGAGAGGAGAATTCCTTCCCTGTCTGGGCTGAGCCAGGAGGACCATCGAAGTGAAGTAGAGGGGCAGCTGGTGTGGGGTTTGGGGGCCGGGCCGGGCCGGGCTTCCAGTACTCTAAAGGCCCATCTTTCCAGGAGGAGCTGACAAGTACGAGCGTGGAGCACATCATCGTCAACCCCAACGCCGCGTACGACAAGTTCAAAGACAAGAGAGTGGGGACCAAGGGACTCGGTGAGGCGGCCAGGCGGGGAGCAGCCTTTGGGCACCGGGAAATGGCTCTCGCCCCTCCCTGGAGGCGGCCTCGAGCTCTCCTCTCCCTTCCCACGCAGACTTTTCAGACCGGATTGGGAAAACCAGGAGGACGGGCTATGAATCGGGAGAGTTTGAAATGGTTTGTATGAGGGCGGAGATCTCTACAAGAGGGAGCTTGGGGTGTCCCTCCCTGGGCCAGGATTGGGCAGGACACCTACCCTGTGCTGGGGTCTGGCCAGCTCTGCCCCGAGGGCTACGCCGCCCCCCCACCCCCCATCCTTGCCCCACAGCTTGGAGAGGGCCTGGGGCTGAAGGAGACGCCCCAGCAGAAGTACCAGCGGCTGCTGCACGAGGTTCAAGAACTCACGACTGAGGTGGAGAAGATAAAGGTGAGGGCCAGAGTGCGAGGTCGGGGAGGAGAGGCCAGCCTGGCCCCCCACAAGCCCTCACGGCCCCCCTCATGGCCCCCCTCCCAGGCAACCGTGAAAGAGTCGGCCGCTGAGGAGAAGCTGACCCCGGTGGTGTTGGCCAAACAGCTGGCCGTCCTGAAGCAGCAGCTGGTCGCCTCCCACCTAGAGAAGCTGCTGGGACCCGATGCCGCCATCAACCTCACCGACCCCGACGGAGCTCTGGCCAAGTGGGTGCCCTGGCCTGGGGTGGCCTGGGGTGGGGTGGGGCAGCTCGGGGAGGGGGAGAGGGAAGGAGGAGGCCCCACAAGGGCTCCGGCTCACACACGAAGCCACTCGTCATCCGCCTTATGTCTCTGGCCTAGCCGTTTGCTGGTGCAACTGGAGGCGGCCAAGAGCAGCAAGGGGGGCGGGGCGGGGAGCAAGGGCCCCGCCGGGTGCCCCTCCAACAGCAGCCTCGTCACCTACGAGCTTCACTCCCGGCCTGAGCAGGACAAGTTCTCCCAGGCCGCCAAGGTGAGCGGCAACGAGTCTGGAGGCTCCGGATGGTCCATTTGGGAGAAGCGGGGGGGACGAGGCCTGGGGGGGTGGGGTGGGGGGGCTCTCACACCACCCTCACTGCAGGTCGCAGAGCTGGAGAAACGGCTGGCGGAGCTGGAAGCGACAGTCCGCTGTGACCAGGACCCTCAGGTCAGACCCTGCCAGGGCTCTTCCTGTGCCAGCTGGAGCCCTCTACAGTACTGTACTTGAACCCCAGGGGTGGGGGGTGGGGCAGATGAGGAAACTGAGGCACACAGCTAGTGAGCATCCGGATCTGGATTTGAATGTGGCTCTTCCTGACTCAGGAATGTGGGGGGGCTGAGCGGGAGTGGGGGCGCCGCACTCACTCTGCCCTCTTTCTCTCCAGAATCCTCTGGCTGCGGGTCTGCAGGGTTCCTGCCTCATGGTGAGCGGGGTGGGGGGCCGGGGTGGGGGGGCCGAGGAGGGGGACAGCCTGCTTTGATCTCTGCCCCTCATCCCCAGGAAACAGTGGAGCTTCTGCAGGCCAAGGTGAGCACCCTGGACCTTGCAGCTCTGGACCAGGTGGAAGCCCGGCTGCAGGTACTGGGCAGGGGCAGGAGGCGCAGGTGCGGGCACGGCTGGCGAGAGGCCTCGGCCTTCATGGTCCGCCTTGTCCTTTATGTCCCCAGAGCGTCCTGGGCAAAGTGAATGAGATCGCCAAGCACAAGGCTGCCGTGGAGGACGCTGACACCCAGAATAAGGTCAGGCCTGCAGGGTGCCCCACCCCCCACCCCCCAACAGGCGGCCTCAGCCCTGAGCCCCACCTCTTCTCCTTCCAGGTCCATCAGCTGTATGAGACAGTTCAGCGCTGGAGTCCCATTGCTGCAACACTGCCAGAGCTCGTGCAGCGCCTCGTTACCATCAAGCAGCTGCACGAGCAAGGTGGGGGGCCCGGCTGGGGCGCTGGGAGCTCTCTGGGGTGAGCCGGCCTGATCCCCTCCTTCATTTGTCATTGCAGCCATGCAGTTTGGCCAGCTCCTGACGCACCTGGACACCACACAGCAGATGATTGCCGGCTCCCTCAAGGACAACGCTGCCCTGCTGGCCCAGGTCTGTCTTCTGGGGCTCCCCGGGCTGCCCTCCCACTGGGCCGCCCTCTCCCTCTGGGCTGCCAGCCCTGGTCCGGCAGGCTGGAGGTGGCATTGATGTCCGCCGGGCGTCTTGGCTTCCTTCCTGGCTCCTCCTTCCTGCCTGAGCTGCCCCCCAGCTCTCGTCCTCTGTTGCAGGTGCGGACCACCATGCAGGAGAACCTGGCCATGGTGCAGGCAAACTTCGCCAGCATCAACGCTCGGATGAAGAATCTGGGGAAGTGAGCGGAGGTGGAGGGCTGGCCGGAGGCCTCGTGGGGCTCCCCTTCACTCTCAGCGCGGCTCCCCTCACTGCCCTGAGGAGGCCCCCTGCATGCGGGTGGGTAACCTTCCAGACCTGAAGCGCCGGGTCCAGGGTGGGCGCCTGTGGAGGCGGAGGCGGAGGGGCAGGGGCAGGGCCGGCCCCCAGGGGCTCACTGTAACTCTTCTGACCATTAAATTCTGCTGTGCCGTACTGAACGTGTGCGCTTTCGCGGACGTCCCCACCAAAGAAAAGAGCAGGACCCAGAGCCAGAGTTTCAAAATATTCTTATCTGTTAAATTAAGAGTGTCTCCCATAGAAAAGCAGTGGAGGCCCCACAGGGCGAGTACAAAACAGAATTAAAACTCCCGAAGGGTCTCGTCTTTACAAAAGAAAAGGCATGAGGCAGCCCCTGGACGGCTGGGCATGCTGGCCACTCCGGTCGGACTGCGTTGCATAATCCTCGCGTCAGTCAGCGTCATGACAACGTCTCTGAGCAGTTTCGGTGGGGAAAGGGGGCACTGTAGTGTGTGGGGGAGGGGAGGCCTCTCCCCCCCTCCCCAGAGGAACCTGGCTTACACCCTGAAATGAGGCTTCCGTGTGTTTCAGACCGTGGAGGGGAAGAGGGGGGTCTGTGCTTTGAGGCACCTGAGCCACAGGGATGGGCTGGGGCTGGAAGGAGCGATGCTTATTGCTTTGTGCCTTTCGCTGGGGAGGGGGCAGCAGCCAGCGGGGGCTCACAGGTTTGTAAACTGAGCCTGCTGGCTTGGGGGAGAGGGGCAGTGAAGTCCAATTAAATATAAAGTCATTTGTGCAAAAATAACTTAAGCAAATAAGACCTGGAGATGGGTTTGCTCCCCTTAGTACCGGGGCAGGGGTGGGGGGCCAAATGCCCCCCAGACCTCATCAGTGACATGGCTTTGGGGCGAAGTGAGCTTCTCTACCCCTGGAATGGCTCAGGACAAGATTTCGGGGGAAGGGAACACGTTTGTGCTTGGGGGCTGGGGGGAATGCGCAGCCCCCCTACCCACTGCTGTCCACAGGTACAGATGGTTAGCAGGGACTCCCGAGGCTCAGCTCCCCCCAGAGTGGGGATCGGGTCCGGCTCCAGCCACGGCTGCTACGGGGCCAATTTCCTCCTCTTGTTCTTGGCGGGACGGCCAGGACGGGGCCGGGGGGGCAGAGGGACAGTCACCTGCATGGGGATCGAGAAGTCAGCGGCGGCTGCCAAGGCGGCGACGGCCCCACTCCACGGCCCCCACTTACCCCAGCCATGTGGCTCTGCTCCAAAGCGACCTGTCGGGAGCCGCTGCTGGTTCGGGAGGGACTGCCAGAGGAAGAGGAGAGACGATGGTCAGTCCCTGGCAGAGCAGGCCGGGCTAATGCCCAGCCCGTGAGGTTCCCAAGAGGCATGGAGTGAAGTCGAGTCCCCAGGCAAAGGCTGGGAGGCAGAGCACTTACTTGTTCTTTCTCCTCCGACCCCGGCGAGACTTCCTAACTCCCCCGGGGGGCACCTGAAACAGTGGGGGGCCATCAGGGAGAAGGGCGCTTCCTGGCCCTCTCCGAGGTGCCCCCATCAGACCCCCGCACTCACCTTGAGCTCATCCGGCTGGGGCACGGGGATGGGCAGCTCTTTGGGCTCGGTCCCCCCTTCAGCCAGCTCCCCATTATGCTGCCAGTGGGGCCCTCGTGGGGACCGGTCCATCTGTCCATTGAAACCACCTCGGCCTCCCCACCTAAGGGCCAGGCGACCAGGCTCTCTCCGGCTGCCAGGCTTTCGGCCCCGGCCCGGCCTGGCTTCCCCATTGATGCCCCGAGTTCCCCCACCTCCCCGCCGACCCCGCTTTCCTGACCCCCTCCCAGCCAACAGCTCAGGAGCTGGGGGGTCAGAGAAACCCTGGGCTGGGGCTAAGGCACTGAGGGGGGGCCGGGCAGGCTCCGGTTCGACAGTTGGGCTAGGACTTTCGGGGGGCAGACAGGGAGCTTCTGGCTGCTCAGTGGGGAGCTGCAGGGCAAAAGAGAAAGGAGCCGTCAGCAGGACCCAGTGTGGCTGGCCGATGCCGGGCCCTGCCCTGCCAGGCCCCCAGCTCACCTGGAGACTCTGCAGCAGGCAGGTCAGGGGGCTGGAAGCCCCCGAGAGAGGTGGTGGGGCGCCTCCCCCAGGGAGGAGCTGGAGCCCAAGCTGGCCGGGGAAAAGAGGGCCCTGGGGGGCCAGCAAGCTGGGAAGGGGCCCAGGGCTGCTGGTCATCGAAGACAAGTCACCTGAGGAGGAGGAGGAGGAGGAGGAAGTCAGGGCCCACACCTTGGCAGAAGCACAGCCCTGCTGCCCCCCAACCCCAGCTCTGCCCCTCCCCCGCTCACCCAGCAGACTAGCGCCCAGCAGAGGGCCGAGGAGTGGGGGGGTTCTCCCTGAGGTGGTGGGGGCCTTGCCGAGAGAGGAGGCCCCGGGGTCAGTAGTTGCCGTGGTGACGCTGGAGGTAGGTGGTCCAGGTGGAGGGGTGCTCAGAACACAGGGCTGGGAAAAAAGAGAGGAGCCCCATGTGCCTCCTGGGGAGGGCCCCAGCCACGTGGTTGTGCCCCCCCCTTCCCCGGCCTCACCTGGGAGGGGCTCCCTGCAGGGGGGTCCAGGCTGGCAGCCAGCAGCGCAGAATTTAAAGCTATGAGGGCAGGAGGGGCCGAGAGGGGGGGGAAGAGAAGGGGGGGCAGGTCTCCCAGCCCCGGGAACGGCTCCCCACTCGGACCCCCGGCCACCTCCCCGGGGCCTTCCCCGTCCCCTGATGGGGGGCCCAAAGCCAGCAGGGGGAGAAGGGAGGCAAGGAGGTTGCCGGGAGGGGCCGGAGCCGGTGGGAGGAGGTCCGAGGGGGGCGGAGGGAGCAGGGAAGCCACCAACAGGGACGGGCCCTCGGGGTCGCCGGGGGCCAAGGGGGGGCCTGGGCCCCCGGGAGGAGGCAGGAAGGGCTCCGGGGGAGGTTGACCCCCGCCCCCGGCCAATACACCCAGCAAACTGTGGCTAAGCAAGGGAGGGGGCGGAGGCTGCCCCAGACTCAAGGGAAGGGGCAGGGCCCCGAGCAGTCCGGGAAAGCCTGCCCCGCCCAGGGCCAAACCCTGCTCTGGGCCGGGAAAGGGGAAGGCCTCCCCCCCGCTGAGGGAGGGGAGGGAGCAGGCAGGACCTATCCCTTCTGGGGTGCTTCGAAGGCCAGGGCTGGGGACCGGGGGGGCTTTGGTGGCGGCTGGAGGGGCGGGGGCACCTGAAAAAGAAGAAGGGGGGTCAGCGAAGGCAAAGGCGCAGCCCACCCGCTCCGCCCCGGCCCCAGACCCGGCCGACCCCGCGTGGGTACGGGCGCACATCCGTGTACCTGGCACGCTGCTGAGGCTGCCACTGCTAGTCCCGGGCAAGGAGGGCTGGATGGGGTGTATGGGCTGGGGGGGGCTCCCTGAGGAGAGGGGCAGGGGCGGGGGGAGGGCCGCGTCGGCCCCCGCAAGGTTAAAGCTTCCGTCGGAGGGGGCAGGGGTGGAGAGCCCCAGCAGGGACAGCACAGAAGGGAGGATCGGGGTCGCCGGTTCGGAGGGAGGAAAAGCCGGAGGGGCCGGGGCCCGAGGGCGGGCCCTCCGGGGGACCAAAGGTCCTCCCCCCTCAAGCAAGCGCAGGACCGTGGGCGGCCTGCGGGGGCGGCGCTGGGAGCGGGGGGAGGGCGGCTGGGGGGGCGGAGGAGGCGCCGGGGCGCGAAGCCTTCGGCCCTGTAAAGTGCTGGGGGGAGGCAGTGAGGGGCGCTGTGCCTTGGCTGCGGCGGAGAGCAGGCTGCTGGCGAGGAACGGGGGTGCCCCGGTCCCCTCCACCAGGGGACCCCCTCCCAAAGGCCCCAGGACCAAGGGCAAGGGCAGGTGCATAGAGGCTG